>NW_028274825.1:4274887-4580237 GCF_037043125.1 Eumetopias jubatus
CAAATGGACTTCACAGACATATTCAGAACGTTCCATCCCAATGCAACGGAATACACATTCTTCTCTAGTGCCCATGGAACATTCTCCAGAATGGATCACATCCTAGGTCACAAATCAGGTCTCAACCGGTACCCAAAGATTGGGATCATTCCCTGCACATTTTCAGACCACAATGTTTTGAAACTAGAACTCAATCACAAGAGGAGAGTCGGAAAGAACTCAAATACATGGAGGCTAAAGAGCATCCTACGAAAGAATGAATGGGTCAACCAGGAAATTAAAGAAGAATTTAAAAAGTTCATGGAAACCAATGAAAATGAAAACTCAACTGTCCAAAATCTTTGGGATACAGCCAAGGCAGTCCTGCGAGGAAAGTATATAGCAATACAAGCCTTTCTCAAGAAACAAGAAAGGTCTCAAATACACACCCAACCCTACACCTAAAGGAGCTGGAGAAAGAACGGCAAATAAAGCCTAAACCCAGCAGGAGAAGAGAAATCATGCAGTTCAGAGCAGAAATCAATGAAATAGAACCCAGAAGAACAGTAGAAGTGATCAACGGAACTAGGAGCTGGTACTTTGAAAGAATTCACAAGATTGATACACCCCTGTCCAGGCTGATCAAAAAGAAAAGAGAAATGACCCAAATCAACAACATCATGAATGAAAGAGGAGAGATCACAAACAACACCAAAGAAATACAAACAATTATAAGAACGTAATCTGAGCAACCCTAGGGCAGCAAATTCCATAACCTGGAAGAAATGGGTGCATTCCTAGAGATGTGTCAACTAACAAAACTGACCCAGGAAGAAATAGAAAACATGAACAGTCCTATAACCACGAAGGCAATTGAAGTAGTCATCAAAAACCTCCCAAGAAACCAAAGCCCAGGGCCAGATGGTTTCCCAGGGGAATTCTATCAGACATTTAAAGAAGAATTAATACCTATTCTCCTGAAACTGTTCCAAACAATAGAAATGGAAGGAAAACTTCCAAACTCATTTATGAGGCCACCATTACCTTGATTCCAAAACCAGACAAAGATCCCATCAAAAAGGAGAATTAGAGCCCAATATCCTTGATGAACATCGATGCAAAAATTCTCACCAAAATACTAGCCAAGAGGACCCAACAGTACATGAAAAGGAGTATTCACCATGACCAAGTGGGATTTATCCCTGGGCTGCAAGGCTGGTTCAACATCCGCAAATCAGTCAACGTGATCAAATACATTAACAAAAGAAAGAACGAGAATCATATGATCCTCCCAAGAGATGCAGAAAAAGCATTGGACAAAGTACAGCAAACTTTCTGGATCAAAACTCTTCAGAGTATAGGGACAGCGGGTACATACCTCAATATCATAAAAGCCATCTACGAAAACGCTACAGCGAATATCATTCTCAATGGGGAAAAGCTGAGATCTTTTCCCCCAAAGTCAGCAACGCGGCAGGGATAGCCACTCTCACCACTGCTATTCAACATAGTATTAGAAGTCCTAGCCACAGCAATCAGACAACAAAAAGTAATCCAAGGCATCCAAATCGGCAGAGAGGAAGTCAAACTCTCACTCTTGGCAGATGATATGATACTTTATGTGGAAAACCCAAAAGACTCCACCCCAAAACTGCTAGAACTCACACAGCAATTCCGTCAAGTAGCAGGCTATAAAATCAATGCACAGGAATCAGTGGCATTCCTATACAACAACAACAAGACAGAAGAGAGACAAATCAAGGAGTCGATCCCATTCACAACTGCACCCAAAACCAGAAGAGACCTAGCAATATATTGAACCCAAGAGGCAAGGGATCTGTACTCAGAAAACTACAAAATACGAAGGAAAGAAATTGAAGAAGACACAAAGAAACGGAAAAACGTTCCATGCTCATGGATTGGGAGAACCAACACTGTGAAGAGGTCAATGCTACCTAGAGCAATCTACCCATGCAATGCAATCCCCATCAAAATACCATCCACTTTTTTCCACGAAATGGAACAAATAATCCTAAAATTTGAATGGAACCTGAAGAGACCCCGAGTAGCCAGAGGAATATTGAGAAAGAAAAGCAAAGCTGGCGGCATCACAATTCTGGACTTCCAGCTCTATGACAAAGCTGTCATCATCAAGACAGTATGGTACTGGCACAAAAACAGACACATGGATCCATGGAACAGAATCGAGAGCCCAGAAATGGACCCTCAACTCTATGGTCAACTTATCTTTGACAGAGCAGGAAGGAATGTCCAATGGCAAAAAGAGAGTCTCTTCAACAACTGGTGTTGGGAGAATTGGACAGCCCCATGCAGAAGAATGACACTGGACCATTTCCTGACACCACACAGAGAAGTAGACGCCAAATGGTTGAAAGACCTCAATGTGAGACAGGAGTCCATCAAAATCCTAAAGGAGAACACAGGTAGCAAGCTCTTCGACCTCAGCCGCAGCAACTTCTTCCTAGAAACATCACCAAAGGCACGGGAAGCCAGGGCAAAAATGAACTATTGGGATTTCATCAAGATAAAAAGCTTTGGCACAGCAAAAGAAACAGTCCACAAAACCAAAAGACAACCGACAGAATGGGAGAAATTATTTGCAAATGACATATCAGATAAAGGGCTACTATCCAATATGTATAAAAACTTATCAAACTCAACACCCAAAGAACAAATAATCCAATCAAGAAATAGGCAGAAGACATGAACAGACATTTTTCCAAAGAAGACATCCAAATGGCCCACAGGCACATGAAAAAGTGCTCAACACGGCTCGGCATCAGGGAAATCCAAATCAAAACCTCAATGAGATACCACCTCACACCCGTCAGAATGGCTCAAATGAACAAGTCAGGGAACGACAGAGGTTGGCGGGGATGTGGAGAAAGGGGAACCCGCCGACACTGGTGGTGGGAATGCAAGCTGGTGCAACCCCTCTGGAAAAGTGTATGGAGGTTCCTCAAACAGTTATAATTAGAGCTACCATTCGATCCAGCAATTGCACTCCTGGGTATTTACCCCAAAGATACAAATGTAGGGACCCGAAGCGGTACGTGCACCCCATTGTTTATAGCAGCAATATCCACAATAGCCAAACGGTGGAAAGAGCCAAGATGTCCATCGACAGATGAATGGATAAAGAAGAGGTGGTATATATATACACAATGGACTATTACGCAGCCATCAAAAGGAATGAGGTGTTGCCATGGACAACGACGTGGATGGAACTGGAGGGTCCGACGATTAGTGAAATAAGTCAATCAGAGAAAGACATGTATCATATGACCTCACTGATATGAGGGATTCTTAATCTCAGGAACAGAGTGAGGCTTGCTGGAGTGGTCGGGGGGGGGGATGGGGTGGCTGGGTGATAGACTTTGGGGAGGGTATGAGCTACGGTGAGCGCTGTGAATTGTGTAAGACTGTTGAATCACAGATCTGTACTTCTGAAACAAAGAACGCAACATATTTTAAGAATAAAGGAAAACAAGGAGACAGCAGGAGAGGAAGAATGAAGGGGAGTTAGTGAGAGGGGGAGACGGACCAGGAGAGATGATGGATTCTGAAAAAAAATCCGAGGTTTCTAGAGGGGAGGTGGGTCGGTGGATTGGTTTGACTGGTGATGGTTATTAAAGAGGGCACATTCTGCATGGAGCACTGTGTGTTAGGAACAAACAATGAATCATGGGACAGTACACCAAAACAAATGATGTAGTACATGGTGATTAACAAAGCAATAAAAAACAAAGACTGTAATAAGAGATGAAGAAGGACACTATATCCTACTTAAAGGGTCTATCCAACAAGAAGATCTCACAATTGTAAATATCTATGCCCCGAACATGGGAGCATCCAATTATATAAGGCAATTAAGAAGAAAAGCAAAGAAACACATTGACCACCATACAATCATAGTGGGGGAATTTAACACACCCCTGACTGAAATGGCCAGATCATCTAAGCAAAAGATCAACAAGGAAATAAAGACTTTAAATGACACACTGGACCAAATGGACTTCACAGACATATTCAGAACGTTCCATCCCAATGCAACGGAATACACATTCTTCTCTAGTGCCCATGGAACATTCTCCAGAATGGATCACATCCTAGGTCACAAATCAGGTCTCAACCGGTACCCAAAGATTGGGATCATTCCCTGCACATTTTCAGACCACAATGTTTTGAAACTAGAACTCAATCACAAGAGGAGAGTCGGAAAGAACTCAAATACATGGAGGCTAAAGAGCATCCTACGAAAGAATGAATGGGTCAACCAGGAAATTAAAGAAGAATTTAAAAAGTTCATGGAAACCAATGAAAATGAAAACTCAACTGTCCAAAATCTTTGGGATACAGCCAAGGCAGTCCTGCGAGGAAAGTATATAGCAATACAAGCCTTTCTCAAGAAACAAGAAAGGTCTCAAATACACACCCAACCCTACACCTAAAGGAGCTGGAGAAAGAACGGCAAATAAAGCCTAAACCCAGCAGGAGAAGAGAAATCATGCAGTTCAGAGCAGAAATCAATGAAATAGAACCCAGAAGAACAGTAGAAGTGATCAACGGAACTAGGAGCTGGTACTTTGAAAGAATTCACAAGATTGATACACCCCTGTCCAGGCTGATCAAAAAGAAAAGAGAAATGACCCAAATCAACAAAATCATGAATGAAAGAGGAGAGATCACAAACAACACCAAAGAAATACAAACAATTATAAGAACGTAATCTGAGCAACCCTAGGGCAGCAAATTCCATAACCTGGAAGAAATGGGTGCATTCCTAGAGATGTGTCAACTAACAAAACTGACCCAGGAAGAAATAGAAAACATGAACAGTCCTATAACCACGAAGGCAATTGAAGTAGTCATCAAAAACCTCCCAAGAAACCAAAGCCCAGGGCCAGATGGTTTCCCAGGGGAATTCTATCAGACATTTAAAGAAGAATTAATACCTATTCTCCTGAAACTGTTCCAAACAATAGAAATGGAAGGAAAACTTCCAAACTCATTTATGAGGCCACCATTACCTTGATTCCAAAACCAGACAAAGATCCCATCAAAAAGGAGAATTAGAGACCAATATCCTTGATGAACATCGATGCAAAAATTCTCACCAAAATACTAGCCAAGAGGACCCAACAGTACATGAAAAGGAGTATTCACCATGACCAAGTGGGATTTATCCCTGGGCTGCAAGGCTGGTTCAACATCCGCAAATCAGTCAACGTGATCAAATACATTAACAAAAGAAAGAACGAGAATCATATGATCCTCCCAAGAGATGCAGAAAAAGCATTGGACAAAGTACAGCAACCTTTCTGGATCAAAACTCTTCAGAGTATAGGGACAGCGGGTACATACCTCAATATCATAAAAGCCATCTACGAAAACGCTACAGCGAATATCATTCTCAATGGGGAAAAGCTGAGATCTTTTCCCCCAAAGTCAGCAACGCGGCAGGGATAGCCACTCTCACCACTGCTATTCAACATAGTATTAGAAGTCCTAGCCACAGCAATCAGACAACAAAAAGTAATCCAAGGCATCCAAATCGGCAGAGAGGAAGTCAAACTCTCACTCTTGGCAGATGATATGATACTTTATGTGGAAAACCCAAAAGACTCCACCCCAAAACTGCTAGAACTCACACAGCTATTCCGTCAAGTAGCAGGCTATAAAATCAATGCACAGGAATCAGTGGCATTCCTATACAACAACAACAAGACAGAAGAGAGACAAATCAAGGAGTCGATCCCATTCACAACTGCACCCAAAACCAGAAGAGACCTAGCAATATATTGAACCCAAGAGGCAAGGGATCTGTACTCAGAAAACTACAAAATACGCAGGAAAGAAATTGAAGAAGACACAAAGAAACGGAAAAACGTTCCATGCTCATGGATTGGGAGAACCAACACTGTGAAGAGGTCAATGCTACCTAGAGCAATCTACACATGCAATGCAATCCCCATCAAAATACCATCCACTTTTTTCCACGAAATGGAACAAATAACCCTAAAATTTGAATGGAACCTGAAGAGACCCCGAGTAGCCAGAGGAATATTGAGAAAGAAAAGCAAAGTTGGCGGCATCACAATTCTGGACTTCCAGCTCTATGACAAAGCTGTCATCATCAAGACAGTATGGTACTGGCACAAAAACAGACACATGGATCCATGGAACAGAATCGAGAGCCCAGAAATGGACCCTCAACTCTATGGTCAACTTATCTTTGACAGAGCAGGAAGGAATGTCCAATGGCAAAAAGAGAGTCTCTTCAACAACTGGTGTTGGGAGAATTGGACAGCCCCATGCAGAAGAATGACACTGGACCATTTCCTGACACCACACACAGAAGTAGACGCCAAATGTTTGAAAGACCTCAATGTGAGACAGGAGTCCATCAAAATCCTAAAGGAGGACACAGGTAGCAAGCTCTTCGACCTCAGCCGCAGCAACTTCTTCCTAGAAACATCACCAAAGGCACGGGAAGCCAGGGCAAAAATGAACTATTGGGATTTCATCAAGATAAAAAGCTTTGGCACAGCAAAAGAAACAGTCCACAAAACCAAAAGACAACCGACAGAATGGGAGAAATTATTTGCAAATGACATATCAGATAAAGGGCTACTATCCAATATGTATAAAAACTTATCAAACTCAACACCCAAAGAACAAATAATCCAATCAAGAAATAGGCAGAAGACATGAACAGACATTTTTCCAAAGAAGACATCCAAATGGCCCACAGGCACATGAAAAAGTGCTCAACACGGCTCGGCATCAGGGAAATCCAAATCAAAACCTCAATGAGATACCACCTCACACCCGTCAGAATGGCTCAAATGAACAAGTCAGGGAACGACAGAGGTTGGCGGGGATGTGGAGAAAGGGGAACCCTCCTACACTGGTGGTGGGAATGCAAGCTGGTGCAACCCCTCTGGAAAAGTGTATGTAGGTTCCTCAAACAGTTATAATTAGAGCTACCATTCGATCCAGCAATTGCACTCCTGGGTATTTACCCCAAAGATACAAATGTAGGGACCCGAAGCGGTACGTGCACCCCATTGTTTATAGCAGCAATATCCACAATAGCCAAACGGTGGAAAGAGCCAAGATGTCCATCGACAGATGAATGGATAAAGAAGAGGTGGTATATATATACACAATGGACTATTACGCAGCCATCAAAAGGAATGAGGTGTTGCCATGGACAACGACGTGCATGGAACTGGAGGGTCCGACGATTAGTGAAATAAGTCAATCAGAGAAAGACATGTATCATATGACCTCACTGATATGAGGGATTCTTAATCTCAGGAACAGAGTGAGGCTTGCTGGAGTGGTCGGGGGGGGGATGGGGTGGCTGGGTGATAGACTTTGGGGAGGGTATGAGCTACGGTGAGCGCTGTGAATTGTGTAAGACTGTTGAATCACAGATCTGTACTTCTGAAACAAATAACGCAATATATTTTAAGAATAAAGGAAAACAAGGAGACAGCAGGAGAGGAAGAATGAAGGGGAGTTAGTGAGAGGGGGAGACGGACCAGGAGAGATGATGGATTCTGAAAAAAAATCCGAGGTTTCTAGAGGGGAGGTGGGTCGGTGGATTGGTTTGACTGGTGATGGTTATTAAAGAGGGCACATTCTGCATGGAGCACTGTGTGTTAGGAACAAACAATGAATCATGGGACAGTACACCAAAACAAATGATGTAGTACATGGTGATTAACAAAGCAATAAAAAACAAAGACTGTAATAAGAGATGAAGAAGGACACTATATCCTACTTAAAGGGTCTATCCAACAAGAAGATCTCACAATTGTAAATATCTATGCCCCGAACATGGGAGCATCCAATTATATAAGGCAATTAAGAAGAAAAGCAAAGAAACACATTGACCACCATACAATCATAGTGGGGGACTTTAACACCCCCCTGACTGAAATGGCCAGATCATCTAAGCAAAAGATCAACAAGGAAATAAAGACTTTAAATGACACACTGGACCAAATGGACTTCACAGACATATTCAGAACGTTCCATCCCAATGCAACGGAATACACATTCTTCTCTAGTGCCCATGGAACATTCTCCAGAATGGATCACATCCTAGGTCACAAATCAGG
This sequence comes from Eumetopias jubatus, assembly GCF_037043125.1. Lineage (NCBI taxonomy): Eukaryota > Metazoa > Chordata > Mammalia > Carnivora > Otariidae > Eumetopias > Eumetopias jubatus. The sequence continues at coordinate 4,283,020 of NW_028274825.1, forward strand.
TCTCAACCGGTACCCAAAGATTGGGATCATTCCCTGCACATTTTCAGACCACAATGTTTTGAAACTAGAACTCAATCACAAGAGGAGAGTCGGAAAGAACTCAAATACATGGAGGCTAAAGAGCATCCTACGAAAGAATGAATGGGTCAACCAGGAAATTAAAGAAGAATTTAAAAGGTTCTTGGAAACCAATGAAAATGAAAACTCAACTGTCCAAAATCTTTGGGATACAGCCAAGGCAGTCCTGCGAGGAAAGTATATAGCAATACAAGCCTTTCTCAAGAAACAAGAAAGGTCTCAAATACACACCCAACCCTACCCCTAAAGGAGCTGGAGAAAGAACGGCAAATAAAGCCTAAACCCAGCAGGAGAAGAGAAATCATGCAGTTCAGAGCAGAAATCAATGAAATAGAACCCAGAAGAACAGTAGAAGTGATCAACGGAACTAGGAGCTGGTACTTTGAAAGAATTCACAAGATTGATACACCCCTGTCCAGGCTGATCAAAAAGAAAAGAGAAATGACCCAAATCAACAAAATCATGAATGAAAGAGGAGAGATCACAAACAACACCAAAGAAATACAAACAATTATAAGAACGTAATCTGAGCAACCCTAGGGCAGCAAATTCCATAACCTGGAAGAAATGGGTGCATTCCTAGAGCTGTGTCAACTAACAAAACTGACCCAGGAAGAAATAGAAAACATGAACAGTCCTATAACCACGAAGGCAATTGAAGTAGTCATCAAAAACCTCCCAAGAAACCAAAGCCCAGGGCCAGATGGTTTCCCAGGGGAATTCTATCAGACATTTAAAGAAGAATTAATACCTATTCTCCTGAAACTGTTCCAAACAATAGAAATGGAAGGAAAACTTCCAAACTCATTTATGAGGCCACCATTAACTTGATTCCAAAACCAGACAAAGATCCCATCAAAAAGGAGAATTAGAGACCAATATCCTTGATGAACATCGATGCAAAAATTCTCACCAAAATACTAGCCAAGAGGACCCAACAGTACATGAAAAGGAGTATTCACCATGACCAAGTGGGATTTATCCCTGGGCTGCAAGGCTGGTTCAACATCCGCAAATCAGTCAACGTGATCAAATACATTAACAAAAGAAAGAACGAGAATCATATGATCCTCCCAAGAGATGCAGAAAAAGCATTGGACAAAGTACAGCAACCTTTCTGGATCAAAACTCTTCAGAGTATAGGGACAGCGGGTACATACCTCAATATCATAAAAGCCATCTACGAAAACGCTACAGCGAATATCATTCTCAATGGGGAAAAGCTGAGATCTTTTCCCCCAAAGTCAGCAACGCGGCAGGGATAGCCACTCTCACCACTGCTATTCAACATAGTATTAGAAGTCCTAGCCACAGCAATCAGACAACAAAAAGTAATCCAAGGCATCCAAATCGGCAGAGACGAAGTCAAACTCTCACTCTTGGCAGATGATATGATACTTTATGTGGAAAACCCAAAAGACTCCACCCCAAAACTGCTAGAACTCACACAGCAATTCCGTCAAGTAGCAGGCTATAAAATCAATGCACAGGAATCAGTGGCATTCCTATACACCAACAACAAGACAGAAGAGAGACAAATCAAGGAGTCGATCCCATTCACAACTGCACCCAAAACCAGAAGAGAACTAGCAATATATTCATCCCAAGAGGCAAGGGATCTGTACTCAGAAAACTACAAAATACGCAGGAAAGAAATTGAAGAAGACACAAAGAAACGGAAAAACGTTCCATGCTCATGGATTGGGAGAACCAACATTGTGAAGAGGTCAATGCTACCTAGAGCAATCTACACATGCAATGCAATCCCCATCAAAATACCATCCACTTTTTTCCACGAAATGGAACAAATAATCCTAAAATTTGAATGGAACCTGAAGAGACCCCGAGTAGCCAGAGGAATATTGAGAAAGAAAAGCAAAGCTGGCGGCATCACAATTCTGGACTTCCAGCTCTATGACAAAGCTGTCATCATCAAGACAGTATGGTACTGGCACAAAAACAGACACATGGATCCATGGAACAGAATCGAGAGCCCAGAAATGGACCCTCAACTCTATGGTCAACTTATCTTTGACAGAGCAGGAAGGAATGTCCAATGGCAAAAAGAGAGTCTCTTCAACAACTGGTGTTGGGAGAATTGGACAGCCCCATGCAGAAGAATGACACTGGACCATTTCCTGACACCACACACAGAAGTAGACGCCAAATGGTTGAAAGACCTCAATGTGAGACAGGAGTCCATCAAAATCCTAAAGGAGAACACAGGTAGCAAGCTCTTCGACCTCAGCCGCAGCAACTTCTTCCTAGAAACATCACCAAAGGCACGGGAAGCCAGGGCAAAAATGAACTATTGGGATTTCATCAAGATAAAAAGCTTTGGCACAGCAAAAGAAACAGTCCACAAAACCAAAAGACAACCGACAGAATGGGAGAAATTATTTGCAAATGACATATCAGATAAAGGGCTACTATCCAATATGTATAAAAACTTATCAAACTCAACACCCAAAGAACAAATAATCCAATCAAGAAATAGGCAGAAGACATGAACAGACATTTTTCCAAAGAAGACATCCAAATGGCCCACAGGCACATGAAAAAGTGCTCAACACGGCTCGGCATCAGGGAAATCCAAATCAAAACCTCAATGAGATACCACCTCACACCCGTCAGAATGGCTCAAATGAACAAGTCAGGGAACGACAGAGGTTGGCGGGGATGTGGAGAAAGGGGAACCCTCCTACACTGGTGGTGGGAATGCAAGCTGGTGCAACCCCTCTGGAAAAGTGTATGGAGGTTCCTCAAACAGTTATAATTAGAGCTACCATTCGATCCAGCAATTGCACTCCTGGGTATTTACCCCAAAGATACAAATGTAGGGACCCGAAGCGGTACGTGCACCCCATTGTTTATAGCAGCAATATCCACAATAGCCAAACGGTGGAAAGAGCCAAGATGTCCATCGACAGATGAATGGATAAAGAAGAGGTGGTATATATATACACAATGGACTATTACGCAGCCATCAAAAGGAATGAGGTGTTGCCATGGACAACGACGTGGATGGAACTGGAGGGTCCGACGATTAGTGAAATAAGTCAATCAGAGAAAGACATGTATCATATGACCTCACTGATATGAGGGATTCTTAATCTCAGGAACAGAGTGAGGCTTGCTGGAGTGGTCGGGGGGGGGATGGGGTGGCTGGGTGATAGACTTTGGGGAGGGTATGAGCTACGGTGAGCGCTGTGAATTGTGTAAGACTGTTGAATCACAGATCTGTACTTCTGAAACAAATAACGCAACATATTTTAAGAATAAAGGAAAACAAGGAGACAGCAGGAGAGGAAGAATGAAGGGGAGTTAGTGAGAGGGGGAGACGGACCAGGAGAGATGATGGATTCTGAAAAAAAATCCGAGGTTTCTAGAGGGGAGGTGGGTCGGTGGATTGGTTTGACTGGTGATGGTTATTAAAGAGGGCACATTCTGCATGGAGCACTGTGTGTTAGGAACAAACAATGAATCATGGGACAGTACACCAAAACAAATGATGTAGTACATGGTGATTAACAAAGCAATAAAAAACAAAGACTGTAATAAGAGATGAAGAAGGACACTATATCCTACTTAAAGGGTCTATCCAACAAGAAGATCTCACAATTGTAAATATCTATGCCCCGAACATGGGAGCATCCAATTATATAAGGCAATTAAGAAGAAAAGCAAAGAAACACATTGACCACCATACAATCATAGTGGGGGACTTTAACACCCCCCTGACTGAAATGGCCAGATCATCTAAGCAAAAGATCAACAAGGAAATAAAGACTTTAAATGACACACTGGACCAAATGGACTTCACAGACATATTCAGAACGTTCCATCCCAATGCAACGGAATACACATTCTTCTCTAGTGCCCATGGAACATTCTCCAGAATGGATTACATCCTAGGTCACAAATCAGGTCTCAACCGGTACCCAAAGATTGGGATCATTCCCTGCACATTTTCAGACCACAATGTTTTGAAACTAGAACTCAATCACAAGAGGAGAGTCGGAAAGAACTCAAATACATGGAGGCTAAAGAGCATCCTACGAAAGAATGAATGGGTCAACCAGGAAATTAAAGAAGAATTTAAAAAGTTCTTGGAAACCAATGAAAATGAAAACTCAACTGTCCAAAATCTTTGGGATACAGCCAAGGCAGTCCTGCGAGGAAAGTATATAGCAATACAAGCCTTTCTCAAGAAACAAGAAAGGTCTCAAATACACACCCAACCCTACACCTAAAGGAGCTGGAGAAAGAACGGCAAATAAAGCCTAAACCCAGCAGGAGAAGAGAAATCATGCAGTTCAGAGCAGAAATCAATGAAATAGAACCCAGAAGAACAGTAGAAGTGATCAACGGAACTAGGAGCTGGTACTTTGAAAGAATTCACAAGATTGATACACCCCTGTCCAGGCTGATCAAAAAGAAAAGAGAAATGACCCAAATCAACAAAATCATGAATGAAAGAGGAGAGATCACAAACAACACCAAAGAAATACAAACAATTATAAGAACGTAATCTGAGCAACCCTAGGGCAGCAAATTCCATAACCTGGAAGAAATGGGTGCATTCCTAGAGCTGTGTCAACTAACAAAACTGACCCAGGAAGAAATAGAAAACATGAACAGTCCTATAACCACGAAGGCAATTGAAGTAGTCATCAAAAACCTCCCAAGAAACCAAAGCCCAGGGCCAGATGGTTTCCCAGGGGAATTCTATCAGACATTTAAAGAAGAATTAATACCTATTCTCCTGAAACTGTTCCAAACAATAGAAATGGAAGGAAAACTTCCAAACTCATTTATGAGGCCACCATTACCTTGATTCCAAAACCAGACAAAGATCCCATCAAAAAGGAGAATTAGAGACCAATATCCTTGATGAACATCGATGCAAAAATTCTCACCAAAATACTAGCCAAGAGGACCCAACAGTACATGAAAAGGAGTATTCACCATGACCAAGTGGGATTTATCCCTGGGCTGCAAGGCTGGTTCAACATCCGCAAATCAGTCAACGTGATCAAATACATTAACAAAAGAACTAACGAGAATCATATGATCCTCCCAAGAGATGCAGAAAAAGCATTGGACAAAGTACAGCAACCTTTCTGGATCAAAACTCTTCAGAGTATAGGGACAGCGGGTACATACCTCAATATCATAAAAGCCATCTACGAAAACGCTACAGCGAATATCATTCTCAATGGGGAAAAGCTGAGATCTTTTCCCCCAAAGTCAGCAACGCGGCAGGGATAGCCACTCTCACCACTGCTATTCAACATAGTATTAGAAGTCCTAGCCACAGCAATCAGACAACAAAAAGTAATCCAAGGCATCCAAATCGGCAGAGAGGAAGTCAAACTCTCACTCTTGGCAGATGATATGATACTTTATGTGGAAAACCCAAAAGACTCCACCCCAAAACTGCTAGAACTCACACAGCAATTCCGTCAAGTAGCAGGCTATAAAATCAATGCACAGGAATCAGTGGCATTCCTATACAACAACAACAAGACAGAAGAGAGACAAATCAAGGAGTCGATCCCATTCACAACTGCACCCAAAACCAGAAGAGACCTAGGAATATATTGAACCCAAGAGGCAAGGGATCTGTACTCAGAAAACTACAAAATACGCAGGAAAGAAATTGAAGAAGACACAAAGAAACGGAAAAACGTTCCATGCTCATGGATTGGGAGAACCAACACTGTGAAGAGGTCAATGCTACCTAGAGCAATCTACACATGCAATGCAATCCCCATCAAAATACCATCCACTTTTTTCCACGAAATGGAACAAATAATCCTAAAATTTGAATGGAACCTGAAGAGACCCCGAGTAGCCAGAGGAATATTGAGAAAGAAAAGCAAAGCTGGCGGCATCACAATTCTGGACTTCCAGCTCTATGACAAAGCTGTCATCATCAAGACAGTATGGTACTGGCACAAAAACAGACACATGGATCCATGGAACAGAATCGAGAGCCCAGAAATGGACCCTCAACTCTATGGTCAACTTATCTTTGACAGAGCAGGAAGGAATGTCCAATGGCAAAAAGAGAGTCTCTTCAACAACTGGTGTTGGGAGAATTGGACAGCCCCATGCAGAAGAATGACACTGGACCATTTCCTGACACCACACACAGAAGTAGACGCCAAATGTTTGAAAGACCTCAATGTGAGACAGGAGTCCATCAAAATCCTAAAGGAGGACACAGGTAGCAAGCTCTTCGACCTCAGCCGCAGCAACTTCTTCCTAGAAACATCACCAAAGGCACGGGAAGCCAGGGCAAAAATGAACTATTGGGATTTCATCAAGATAAAAAGCTTTGGCACAGCAAAAGAAACAGTCCACAAAACCAAAAGACAACCGACAGAATGGGAGAAATTATTTGCAAATGACATATCAGATAAAGGGCTACTATCCAATATGTATAAAAACTTATCAAACTCAACACCCAAAGAACAAATAATCCAATCAAGAAATAGGCAGAAGACATGAACAGACATTTTTCCAAAGAAGACATCCAAATGGCCCACAGGCACATGAAAAAGTGCTCAACACGGCTCGGCATCAGGGAAATCCAAATCAAAACCTCAATGAGATACCACCTCACACCCGTCAGAATGGCTCAAATGAACAAGTCAGGGAACGACAGAGGTTGGCGGGGATGTGGAGAAAGGGGAACCCTCCTACACTGGTGGTGGGAATGCAAGCTGGTGCAACCCCTCTGGAAAAGTGTATGTAGGTTCCTCAAACAGTTATAATTAGAGCTACCATTCGATCCAGCAATTGCACTCCTGGGTATTTACCCCAAAGATACAAATGTAGGGACCCGAAGCGGTACGTGCACCCCATTGTTTATAGCAGCAATATCCACAATAGCCAAACGGTGGAAAGAGCCAAGATGTCCATCGACAGATGAATGGATAAAGAAGAGGTGGTATATATATACACAATGGACTATTACGCAGCCATCAAAAGGAATGAGGTGTTGCCATGGACAACGACGTGGATGGAACTGGAGGGTCCGACGATTAGTGAAATAAGTCAATCAGAGAAAGACATGTATCATATGACCTCACTGATATGAGGGATTCTTAATCTCAGGAACAGAGTGAGGCTTGCTGGAGTGGTCGGGGGGGGGATGGGGTGGCTGGGTGATAGACTGTGGGGAGGGTATGAGCTACGGTGAGCGCTGTGAATTGTGTAAGACTGTTGAATCACAGATCTGTACTTCTGAAACAAATAACGCAACATATTTTAAGAATAAAGGAAAACAAGGAGACAGCAGGAGAGGAAGAATGAAGGGGAGTTAGTGAGAGGGGGAGACGGACCAGGAGAGATGATGGATTCTGAAAAAAAATCCGAGGTTTCTAGAGGGGAGGTGGGTCGGTGGATTGGTTTGACTGGTGATGGTTATTAAAGAGGGCACATTCTGCATGGAGCACTGTGTGTTAGGAACAAACAATGAATCATGGGACAGTACACCAAAACAAATGATGTAGTACATGGTGATTAACAAAGCAATAAAAAACAAAGACTGTAATAAGAGATGAAGAAGGACACTATACCCTACTTAAAGGGTCTATCCAACAAGAAGATCTCACAATTGTAAATATCTATGCCCCGAACATGGGAGCATCCAATTATATAAGGCAATTAAGAAGAAAAGCATAGAAACACATTGACCACCATACAATCATAGTGGGGGACTTTAACACCCCCCTGACTGAAATGGCCAGATCATCTAAGCAAAAGATCAACAAGGAAATAAAGACTTTAAATGACACACTGGACCAAATGGACTTCACAGACATATTCAGAACGTTCCATCCCAATGCAACGGAATACACTTTCTTCTCTAGTGCCCATGGAACATTCTCCAGAATGGATCACATCCTAGGTCACAAATCAGGTCTCAACCGGTACCCAAAGATTTGGATCATTCCCTGCACATTTTCAGACCACAATGCTTTGAAACTAGAATTCAATCACAAGAGGAAAGTGGGAAAGAACTCAAATACATGGAGGCTAAAGAGCATCCTACGAAAGAATGAATGGGTCAACCAGGAAATTAAAGAAGAATTTAAAAAGTTCATGGAAACCAATGAAAATGAAAACTCAACTGTCCAAAATCTTTGGGATACAGCCAAGGCAGTCCTGCGAGGAAAGTATATAGCAATACAAGCCTTTCTCAAGAAACAAGAAAGGTCTCAAATACACACCCAACCCTACACCTAAAGGAGCTGGAGAAAGAACGGCAAATAAAGCCTAAACCCAGCAGGAGAAGAGAAATCATGCAGTTCAGAGCAGAAATCAATGAAATAGAACCCAGAAGAACAGTAGAAGTGATCAACGGAACTAGGAGCTGGTACTTTGAAAGAATTCACAAGATTGATACACCCCTGTCCAGGCTGATCAAAAAGAAAAGAGAAATGACCCAAATCAACAAAATCATGAATGAAAGAGGAGAGATCACAAACAACACCAAAGAAATACAAACAATTATAAGAACGTAATCTGAGCAACCCTAGGGCAGCAAATTCCATAACCTGGAAGAAATGGGTGCATTCCTAGAGCTGTGTCAACTAACAAAACTGACCCAGGAAGAAATAGAAAACATGAACAGTCCTATAACCACGAAGGCAATTGAAGTAGTCATCAAAAACCTCCCAAGAAACCAAAGCCCAGGGCCAGATGGTTTCCCAGGGGAATTCTATCAGACATTTAAAGAAGAATTAATACCTATTCTCCTGAAACTGTTCCAAACAATAGAAATGGAAGGAAAACTTCCAAACTCATTTATGAGGCCACCATTACCTTGATTCCAAAACCAGACAAAGATCCCATCAAAAAGGAGAATTAGAGACCAATATCCTTGATGAACATCGATGCAAAAATTCTCACCAAAATACTAGCCAAGAGGACCCAACAGTACATGAAAAGGAGTATTCACCATGACCAAGTGGGATTTATCCCTGGGCTGCAAGGCTGGTTCAACATCCGCAAATCAGTCAACGTGATCAAATACATTAACAAAAGAAAGAACGAGAATCATATGATCCTCCCAAGAGATGCAGAAAAAGCATTGGACAAAGTACAGCAACCTTTCTGGATCAAAACTCTTCAGAGTATAGGGACAGCGGGTACATACCTCAATATCATAAAAGCCATCTACGAAAACGCTACAGCGAATATCATTCTCAATGGGGAAAAGCTGAGATCTTTTCCCCCAAAGTCAGCAACGCGGCAGGGATAGCCACTCTCACCACTGCTATTCAACATAGTATTAGAAGTCCTAGCCACAGCAATCAGACAACAAAAAGTAATCCAAGGCATCCAAATCGGCAGAGAGGAAGTCAAACTCTCACTCTTGGCAGATGATATGATACTTTATGTGGAAAACCCAAAAGACTCCACCCCAAAACTGCTAGAACTCACACAGCAATTCCGTCAAGTAGCAGGCTATAAAATCAATGCACAGGAATCAGTGGCATTCCTATACAACAACAACAAGACAGAAGAGAGACAAATCAAGGAGTCGATCCCATTCACAACTGCACCCAAAACCAGAAGAGACCTAGCAATATATTGAACCCAAGAGGCAAGGGATCTGTACTCAGAAAACTACAAAATACGAAGGAAATAAATTGAAGAAGACACAAAGAAACGGAAAAACGTTCCATGCTCATGGATTGGGAGAACCAACACTGTGAAGAGGTCAATGCTACCTAGAGCAATCTACACATGCAATGCAATCCCCATCAAAATACCATCCACTTTTTTCCACGAAATGGAACAAATAATCCTAAAATTTGAATGGAACCTGAAGAGACCCCGAGTAGCCAGAGGAATATTGAGAAAGAAAAGCAAAGCTGGCGGCATCACAATTCTGGACTTCCAGCTCTATGACAAAGCTGTCATCATCAAGACAGTATGGTACTGGCACAAAAACAGACACATGGATCCATGGAACAGAATCGAGAGCCCAGAAATGGACCCTCAACTCTATGGTCAACTTATCTTTGACAGAGCAGGAAGGAATGTCCAATGGCAAAAAGAGAGTCTCTTCAACAACTGGTGTTGGGAGAATTGGACAGCCCCATGCAGAAGAATGACACTGGACCATTTCCTGACACCACACACAGAAGTAGACGCCAAATGTTTGAAAGACCTCAATGTGAGACAGGAGTCCATCAAAATCCTAAAGGAGGACACAGGTAGCAAGCTCTACGACCTCAGCCGCAGCAACTTCTTCCTAGAAACATCACCAAAGGCACGGGAAGCCAGGGCAAAAATGAACTATTGGGATTTCATCAAGATAAAAAGCTTTGGCACAGCAAAAGAAACAGTCCACAAAACCAAAAGACAACCGACAGAATGGGAGAAATTATTTGCAAATGACATATCAGATAAAGGGCTACTATCCAATATGTATAAAAACTTATCAAACTCAACACCCAAAGAACAAATAATCCAATCAAGAAATAGGCAGAAGACATGAACAGACATTTTTCCAAAGAAGACATCCAAATGGCCCACAGGCACATGAAAAAGTGCTCAACACGGCTCGGCATCAGGGAAATCCAAATCAAAACCTCAATGAGATACCACCTCACACCCGTCAGAATGGCTCAAATGAACAAGTCAGGGAACGACAGAGGTTGGCGGGGATGTGGAGAAAGGGGAACCCTCCTACACTGGTGGTGGGAATGCAAGCTGGTGCAACCCCTCTGGAAAAGTGTATGGAGGTTCCTCAAACAGTTATAATTAGAGCTACCATTCGATCCAGCAATTGCACTCCTGGGTATTTACCCCAAAGATACAAATGTAGGGACCCGAAGCGGTACGTGCACCCCATTGTTTATAGCAGCAATATCCACAATAGCCAAACGGTGGAAAGAGCCAAGATGTCCATCGACAGATGAATGGATAAAGAAGAGGTGGTATATATATACACAATGGACTATTACGCAGCCATCAAAAGGAATGAGGTGTTGCCATGGACAACGACGTGGATGGAACTGGAGGGTCCGACGATTAGTGAAATAAGTCAATCAGAGAAAGACATGTATCATATGACCTCACTGATATGAGGGATTCTTAATCTCAGGAACAGAGTGAGGCTTGCTGGAGTGGTCGGGGGGGGGATGGGGTGGCTGGGTGATAGACTTTGGGGAGGGTATGAGCTACGGTGAGCGCTGTGAATTGTGTAAGACTGTTGAATCACAGATCTGTACTTCTGAAACAAAGAACGCAACATATTTTAAGAATAAAGGAAAACAAGGAGACAGCAGGAGAGGAAGAATGAAGGGGAGTTAGTGAGAGGGGGAGACGGACCAGGAGAGATGATGGATTCTGAAAAAAAATCCGAGGTTTCTAGAGGGGAGGTGGGTCGGTGGATTGGTTTGACTGGTGATGGTTATTAAAGAGGGCACATTCTGCATGGAGCACTGTGTGTTAGGAACAAACAATGAATCATGGGACAGTACACCAAAACAAATGATGTAGTACATGGTGATGAACAAAGCAATAAAAAACAAAGACTGTAATAAGAGATGAAGAAGGACACTATATCCTACTTAAAGGGTCTATCCAACAAGAAGATCTCACAATTGTAAATATCTATGCCCCGAACATGGGAGCATCCAATTATATAAGGCAATTAAGAAGAAAAGCAAAGAAACACATTGACCACCATACAATCATAGTGGGGGACTTTAACACCCCCCTGACTGAAATGGCCAGATCATCTAAGCAAAAGATCAACAAGGAAATAAAGACTTTAAATGACACACTGGACCAAATGGACTTCACAGACATATTCAGAACGTTCCATCCCAATGCAACGGAATACACATTCTTCTCTAGTGCCCATGGAACATTCTCCAGAATGGATCACATCCTAGGTCACAAATCAGGTCTCAACCGGTACCCAAAGATTGGGATCATTCCCTGCACATTTTCAGACCACAATGTTTTGAAACTAGAACTCAATCACAAGAGGAGAGTCGGAAAGAACTCAAATACATGGAGGCTAAAGAGCATCCTACGAAAGAATGAATGGGTCAACCAGGAAATTAAAGAAGAATTTAAAAAGGTCTTGGAAACCAATGAAAATGAAAACTCAACTGTCCAAAATCTTTGGGATACAGCCAAGGCAGTCCTGCGAGGAAAGTATATAGCAATACAAGCCTTTCTCAAGAAACAAGAAAGGTCTCAAATACACACCCAACCCCACACCTAAAGGAGCTGGAGAAAGAACGGCAAATAAAGCCTAAACCCAGCAGGAGAAGAGAAATCATGCAGTTCAGAGCAGAAATCAATGAAATAGAACCCAGAAGAACAGTAGAAGTGATCAACGGAACTAGGAGCTGGTACTTTGAAAGAATTCACAAGATTGATACACCCCTGTCCAGGCTGATCAAAAAGAAAAGAGAAATGACCCAAATCAACAAAATCATGAATGAAAGAGGAGAGATCACAAACAACACCAAAGAAATACAAACAATTATAAGAACGTAATCTGAGCAACCCTAGGGCAGCAAATTCCATAACCTGGAAGAAATGGGTGCATTCCTAGAGCTGTGTCAACTAACAAAACTGACCCAGGAAGAAATAGAAAACATGAACAGTCCTATAACCACGAAGGCAATTGAAGTAGTCATCAAAAACCTCCCAAGAAACCAAAGCCCAGGGCCAGATGGTTTCCCAGGGGAATTCTATCAGACATTTAAAGAAGAATTAATACCTATTCTCCTGAAACTGTTCCAAACAATAGAAATGGAAGGAAAACTTCCAAACTCATTTATGAGGCCACCATTACCTTGATTCCAAAACCAGACAAAGATCCCATCAAAAAGGAGAATTAGAGACCAATATCCTTGATGAACATCGATGCAAAAATTCTCACCAAAATACTAGCCAAGAGGACCCAACAGTACATGAAAAGGAGTATTCACCATGACCAAGTGGGATTTATCCCTGGGCTGCAAGGCTGGTTCAACATCCGCAAATCAGTCAACGTGATCAAATACATTAACAAAAGAAAGAACGAGAATCATATGATCCTCCCAAGAGATGCAGAAAAAGCATTGGACAAAGTACAGCAACCTTTCTGGATCAAAACTCTTCAGAGTATAGGGACAGCGGGTACATACCTCAATATCATAAAAGCCATCTACGAAAACGCTACAGCGAATATCATTCTCAATGGGGAAAAGCTGAGATCTTTTCCCCCAAAGTCAGCAACGCGGCAGGGATAGCCACTCTCACCACTGCTATTCAACATAGTATTAGAAGTCCTAGCCACAGCAATCAGACAACAAAAAGTAATCCAAGGCATCCAAATCGGCAGAGAGGAAGTCAAACTCTCACTCTTGGCAGATGATATGATACTTTATGTGGAAAACCCAAAAGACTCCACCCCAAAACTGCTAGAACTCACACAGCAATTCCGTCAAGTAGCAGGCTATAAAATCAATGCACAGGAATCAGTGGCATTCCTATACAACAACAACAAGACAGAAGAGAGACAAATCAAGGAGTCGATCCCATTCACAACTGCACCCAAAACCAGAAGAGACCTAGGAATATATTGAACCCAAGAGGCAAGGGATCTGTACTCAGAAAACTACAAAATACGCAGGAAAGAAATTGAAGAAGACACAAAGAAACGGAAAAACGTTCCATGCTCATGGATTGGGAGAACCAACACTGTGAAGAGGTCAATGCTACCTAGAGCAATCTACACATGCAATGCAATCCCCATCAAAATACCATCCACTTTTTTCCACGAAATGGAACAAATAATCCTAAAATTTGAATGGAACCTGAAGAGACCCCGAGTAGCCAGAGGAATATTGAGAAAGAAAAGCAAAGCTGGCGGCATCACAATTCTGGACTTCCAGCTCTATGACAAAGCTGTCATCATCAAGACAGTATGGTACTGGCACAAAAACAGACACATGGATCCATGGAACAGAATCGAGAGCCCAGAAATGGACCCTCAACTCTATGGTCAACTTATCTTTGACAGAGCAGGAAGGAATGTCCAATGGCAAAAAGAGAGTCTCTTCAACAACTGGTGTTGGGAGAATTGGACAGCCCCATGCAGAAGAATGACACTGGACCATTTCCTGACACCACACACAGAAGTAGACGCCAAATGTTTGAAAGACCTCAATGTGAGACAGGAGTCCATCAAAATCCTAAAGGAGGACACAGGTAGCAAGCTCTTCGACCTCAGCCGCAGCAACTTCTTCCTAGAAACATCACCAAAGGCACGGGAAGCCAGGGCAAAAATGAACTATTGGGATTTCATCAAGATAAAAAGCTTTGGCACAGCAAAAGAAACAGTCCACAAAACCAAAAGACAACCGACAGAATGGGAGAAATTATTTGCAAATGACATATCAGATAAAGGGCTACTATCCAATATGTATAAAAACTTATCAAACTCAACACCCAAAGAACAAATAATCCAATCAAGAAATAGGCAGAAGACATGAACAGACATTTTTCCAAAGAAGACATCCAAATGGCCCACAGGCACATGAAAAAGTGCTCAACACGGCTCGGCATCAGGGAAATCCAAATCAAAACCTCAATGAGATACCACCTCACACCCGTCAGAATGGCTCAAATGAACAAGTCAAGGAACGACAGAGGTTGGCGGGGATGTGGAGAAAGGGGAACCCTCCTACACTGGTGGTGGGAATGCAAGCTGGTGCAACCCCTCTGGAAAAGTGTATGTAGGTTCCTCAAACAGTTATAATTAGAGCTACCATTCGATCCAGCAATTGCACTCCTGGGTATTTACCCCAAAGATACAAATGTAGGGACCCGAAGCGGTACGTGCACCCCATTGTTTATAGCAGCAATATCCACAATAGCCAAACGGTGGAAAGAGCCAAGATGTCCATCGACAGATGAATGGATAAAGAAGAGGTGGTATATATATACACAATGGACTATTACGCAGCCATCAAAAGGAATGAGGTGTTGCCATGGACAACGACGTGGATGGAACTGGAGGGTCCGACGATTAGTGAAATAAGTCAATCAGAGAAAGACATGTATCATATGACCTCACTGATATGAGGGATTCTTAATCTCAGGAACAGAGTGAGGCTTGCTGGAGTGGTCGGGGGGGGGATGGGGTGGCTGGGTGATAGACTGTGGGGAGGGTATGAGCTACGGTGAGCGCTGTGAATTGTGTAAGACTGTTGAATCACAGATCTGTACTTCTGAAACAAATAACGCAACATATTTTAAGAATAAAGGAAAACAAGGAGACAGCAGGAGAGGAAGAATGAAGGGGAGTTAGTGAGAGGGGGAGACGGACCAGGAGAGATGATGGATTCTGAAAAAAAATCCGAGGTTTCTAGAGGGGAGGTGGGTCGGTGGATTGGTTTGACTGGTGATGGTTATTAAAGAGGGCACATTCTGCATGGAGCACTGTGTGTTAGGAACAAACAATGAATCATGGGACAGTACACCAAAACAAATGATGTAGTACATGGTGATTAACAAAGCAATAAAAAACAAAGACTGTAATAAGAGATGAAGAAGGACACTATACCCTACTTAAAGGGTCTATCCAACAAGAAGATCTCACAATTGTAAATATCTATGCCCCGAACATGGGAGCATCCAATTATATAAGGCAATTAAGAAGAAAAGCATAGAAACACATTGACCACCATACAATCATAGTGGGGGACTTTAACACCCCCCTGACTGAAATGGCCAGATCATCTAAGCAAAAGATCAACAAGGAAATAAAGACTTTAAATGACACACTGGACCAAATGGACTTCACAGACATATTCAGAACGTTCCATCCCAATGCAACGGAATACACTTTCTTCTCTAGTGCCCATGGAACATTCTCCAGAATGGATCACATCCTAGGTCACAAATCAGGTCTCAACCGGTACCCAAAGATTTGGATCATTCCCTGCACATTTTCAGACCACAATGCTTTGAAACTAGAATTCAATCACAAGAGGAAAGTGGGAAAGAACTCAAATACATGGAGGCTAAAGAGCATCCTACGAAAGAATGAATGGGTCAACCAGGAAATTAAAGAAGAATTTAAAAAGTTCATGGAAACCAATGAAAATGAAAACTCAACTGTCCAAAATCTTTGGGATACAGCCAAGGCAGTCCTGCGAGGAAAGTATATAGCAATACAAGCCTTTCTCAAGAAACAAGAAAGGTCTCAAATACACACCCAACCCTACACCTAAAGGAGCTGGAGAAAGAACGGCAAATAAAGCCTAAACCCAGCAGGAGAAGAGAAATCATGCAGTTCAGAGCAGAAATCAATGAAATAGAACCCAGAAGAACAGTAGAAGTGATCAACGGAACTAGGAGCTGGTACTTTGAAAGAATTCACAAGATTGATACACCCCTGTCCAGGCTGATCAAAAAGAAAAGAGAAATGACCCAAATCAACAAAATCATGAATGAAAGAGGAGAGATCACAAACAACACCAAAGAAATACAAACAATTATAAGAACGTAATCTGAGCAACCCTAGGGCAGCAAATTCCATAACCTGGAAGAAATGGGTGCATTCCTAGAGCTGTGTCAACTAAAAAAACTGACCCAGGAAGAAATAGAAAACATGAACAGTCCTATAACCACGAAGGCAATTGAAGTAGTCATCAAAAACCTCCCAAGAAACCAAAGCCCAGGGCCAGATGGTTTCCCAGGGGAATTCTATCAGACATTTAAAGAAGAATTAATACCTATTCTCCTGAAACTGTTCCAAACAATAGAAATGGAAGGAAAACTTCCAAACTCATTTATGAGGCCACCATTACCTTGATTCCAAAACCAGACAAAGATCCCATCAAAAAGGAGAATTAGAGACCAATATCCTTGATGAACATCGATGCAAAAATTCTCACCAAAATACTAGCCAAGAGGACCCAACAGTACATGAAAAGGAGTATTCACCATGACCAAGTGGGATTTATCCCTGGGCTGCAAGGCTGGTTCAACATCCGCAAATCAGTCAACGTGATCAAATACATTAACAAAAGAAAGAACGAGAATCATATGATCCTCCCAAGAGATGCAGAAAAAGCATTGGACAAAGTACAGCAACCTTTCTGGATCAAAACTCTTCAGAGTATAGGGACAGCGGGTACATACCTCAATATCATAAAAGCCATCTACGAAAACGCTACAGCGAATATCATTCTCAATGGGGAAAAGCTGAGATCTTTTCCCCCAAAGTCAGCAACGCGGCAGGGATAGCCACTCTCACCACTGCTATTCAACATAGTATTAGAAGTCCTAGCCACAGCAATCAGACAACAAAAAGTAATCCAAGGCATCCAAATCGGCAGAGAGGAAGTCAAACTCTCACTCTTGGCAGATGATATGATACTTTATGTGGAAAACCCAAAAGACTCCACCCCAAAACTGCTAGAACTCACACAGCAATTCCGTCAAGTAGCAGGCTATAAAATCAATGCACAGGAATCAGTGGCATTCCTATACAACAACAACAAGACAGAAGAGAGACAAATCAAGGAGTCGATCCCATTCACAACTGCACCCAAAACCAGAAGAGACCTAGCAATATATTGAACCCAAGAGGCAAGGGATCTGTACTCAGAAAACTACAAAATACGAAGGAAATAAATTGAAGAAGACACAAAGAAACGGAAAAACGTTCCATGCTCATGGATTGGGAGAACCAACACTGTGAAGAGGTCAATGCTACCTAGAGCAATCTACACATGCAATGCAATCCCCATCAAAATACCATCCACTTTTTTCCACGAAATGGAACAAATAATCCTAAAATTTGAATGGAACCTGAAGAGACCCCGAGTAGCCAGAGGAATATTGAGAAAGAAAAGCAAAGCTGGCGGCATCACAATTCTGGACTTCCAGCTCTATGACAAAGCTGTCATCATCAAGACAGTATGGTACTGGCACAAAAACAGACACATGGATCCATGGAACAGAATCGAGAGCCCAGAAATGGACCCTCAACTCTATGGTCAACTTATCTTTGACAGAGCAGGAAGGAATGTCCAATGGCAAAAAGAGAGTCTCTTCAACAACTGGTGTTGGGAGAATTGGACAGCCCCATGCAGAAGAATGACACTGGACCATTTCCTGACACCACACACAGAAGTAGACGCCAAATGTTTGAAAGACCTCAATGTGAGACAGGAGTCCATCAAAATCCTAAAGGAGGACACAGGTAGCAAGCTCTACGACCTCAGCCGCAGCAACTTCTTCCTAGAAACATCACCAAAGGCACGGGAAGCCAGGGCAAAAATGAACTATTGGGATTTCATCAAGATAAAAAGCTTTGGCACAGCAAAAGAAACAGTCCACAAAACCAAAAGACAACCGACAGAATGGGAGAAATTATTTGCAAATGACATATCAGATAAAGGGCTACTATCCAATATGTATAAAAACTTATCAAACTCAACACCCAAAGAACAAATAATCCAATCAAGAAATAGGCAGAAGACATGAACAGACATTTTTCCAAAGAAGACATCCAAATGGCCCACAGGCACATGAAAAAGTGCTCAACACGGCTCGGCATCAGGGAAATCCAAATCAAAACCTCAATGAGATACCACCTCACACCCGTCAGAATGGCTCAAATGAACAAGTCAGGGAACGACAGAGGTTGGCGGGGATGTGGAGAAAGGGGAACCCTCCTACACTGGTGGTGGGAATGCAAGCTGGTGCAACCCCTCTGGAAAAGTGTATGGAGGTTCCTCAAACAGTTATAATTAGAGCTACCATTCGATCCAGCAATTGCACTCCTGGGTATTTACCCCAAAGATACAAATGTAGGGACCCGAAGCGGTACGTGCACCCCATTGTTTATAGCAGCAATATCCACAATAGCCAAACGGTGGAAAGAGCCAAGATGTCCATCGACAGATGAATGGATAAAGAAGAGGTGGTATATATATACACAATGGACTATTACGCAGCCATCAAAAGGAATGAGGTGTTGCCATGGACAACGACGTGGATGGAACTGGAGGGTCCGACGATTAGTGAAATAAGTCAATCAGAGAAAGACATGTATCATATGACCTCACTGATATGAGGGATTCTTAATCTCAGGAACAGAGTGAGGCTTGCTGGAGTGGTCGGGGGGGGGATGGGGTGGCTGGGTGATAGACTTTGGGGAGGGTATGAGCTACGGTGAGCGCTGTGAATTGTGTAAGACTGTTGAATCACAGATCTGTACTTCTGAAACAAAGAACGCAACATATTTTAAGAATAAAGGAAAACAAGGAGACAGCAGGAGAGGAAGAATGAAGGGGAGTTAGTGAGAGGGGGAGACGGACCAGGAGAGATGATGGATTCTGAAAAAAAATCCGAGGTTTCTAGAGGGGAGGTGGGTCGGTGGATTGGTTTGACTGGTGATGGTTATTAAAGAGGGCACATTCTGCATGGAGCACTGTGTGTTAGGAACAAACAATGAATCATGGGACAGTACACCAAAACAAATGATGTAGTACATGGTGATGAACAAAGCAATAAAAAACAAAGACTGTAATAAGAGATGAAGAAGGACACTATATCCTACTTAAAGGGTCTATCCAACAAGAAGATCTCACAATTGTAAATATCTATGCCCCGAACATGGGAGCATCCAATTATATAAGGCAATTAAGAAGAAAAGCAAAGAAACACATTGACCACCATACAATCATAGTGGGGGACTTTAACACCCCCCTGACTGAAATGGCCAGATCATCTAAGCAAAAGATCAACAAGGAAATAAAGACTTTAAATGACACACTGGACCAAATGGACTTCACAGACATATTCAGAACGTTCCATCCCAATGCAACGGAATACACATTCTTCTCTAGTGCCCATGGAACATTCTCCAGAATGGATCACATCCTAGGTCACAAATCAGGTCTCAACCGGTACCCAAAGATTGGGATCATTCCCTGCACATTTTCAGACCACAATGTTTTGAAACTAGAACTCAATCACAAGAGGAGAGTCGGAAAGAACTCAAATACATGGAGGCTAAAGAGCATCCTACGAAAGAATGAATGGGTCAACCAGGAAATTAAAGAAGAATTTAAAAAGGTCTTGGAAACCAATGAAAATGAAAACTCAACTGTCCAAAATCTTTGGGATACAGCCAAGGCAGTCCTGCGAGGAAAGTATATAGCAATACAAGCCTTTCTCAAGAAACAAGAAAGGTCTCAAATACACACCCAACCCCACACCTAAAGGAGCTGGAGAAAGAACGGCAAATAAAGCCTAAACCCAGCAGGAGAAGAGAAATCATGCAGTTCAGAGCAGAAATCAATGAAATAGAACCCAGAAGAACAGTAGAAGTGATCAACGGAACTAGGAGCTGGTACTTTGAAAGAATTCACAAGATTGATACACCCCTGTCCAGGCTGATCAAAAAGAAAAGAGAAATGACCCAAATCAACAAAATCATGAATGAAAGAGGAGAGATCACAAACAACACCAAAGAAATACAAACAATTATAAGAACGTAATCTGAGCAACCCTAGGGCAGCAAATTCCATAACCTGGAAGAAATGGGTGCATTCCTAGAGCTGTGTCAACTAACAAAACTGACCCAGGAAGAAATAGAAAACATGAACAGTCCTATAACCACGAAGGCAATTGAAGTAGTCATCAAAAACCTCCCAAGAAACCAAAGCCCAGGGCCAGATGGTTTCCCAGGGGAATTCTATCAGACATTTAAAGAAGAATTAATACCTATTCTCCTGAAACTGTTCCAAACAATAGAAATGGAAGGAAAACTTCCAAACTCATTTATGAGGCCACCATTACCTTGATTCCAAAACCAGACAAAGATCCCATCAAAAAGGAGAATTAGAGACCAATATCCTTGATGAACATCGATGCAAAAATTCTCACCAAAATACTAGCCAAGAGGACCCAACAGTACATGAAAAGGAGTATTCACCATGACCAAGTGGGATTTATCCCTGGGCTGCAAGGCTGGTTCAACATCCGCAAATCAGTCAACGTGATCAAATACATTAACAAAAGAAAGAACGAGAATCATATGATCCTCCCAAGAGATGCAGAAAAAGCATTGGACAAAGTACAGCAACCTTTCTGGATCAAAACTCTTCAGAGTATAGGGACAGCGGGTACATACCTCAATATCATAAAAGCCATCTACGAAAACGCTACAGCGAATATCATTCTCAATGGGGAAAAGCTGAGATCTTTTCCCCCAAAGTCAGCAACGCGGCAGGGATAGCCACTCTCACCACTGCTATTCAACATAGTATTAGAAGTCCTAGCCACAGCAATCAGACAACAAAAAGTAATCCAAGGCATCCAAATCGGCAGAGAGGAAGTCAAACTCTCACTCTTGGCAGATGATATGATACTTTATGTGGAAAACCCAAAAGACTCCACCCCAAAACTGCTAGAACTCACACAGCAATTCCGTCAAGTAGCAGGCTATAAAATCAATGCACAGGAATCAGTGGCATTCCTATACAACAACAACAAGACAGAAGAGAGACAAATCAAGGAGTCGATCCCATTCACAACTGCACCCAAAACCAGAAGAGACCTAGGAATATATTGAACCCAAGAGGCAAGGGATCTGTACTCAGAAAACTACAAAATACGCAGGAAAGAAATTGAAGAAGACACAAAGAAACGGAAAAACGTTCCATGCTCATGGATTGGGAGAACCAACACTGTGAAGAGGTCAATGCTACCTAGAGCAATCTACACATGCAATGCAATCCCCATCAAAATACCATCCACTTTTTTCCACGAAATGGAACAAATAATCCTAAAATTTGAATGGAACCTGAAGAGACCCCGAGTAGCCAGAGGAATATTGAGAAAGAAAAGCAAAGCTGGCGGCATCACAATTCTGGACTTCCAGCTCTATGACAAAGCTGTCATCATCAAGACAGTATGGTACTGGCACAAAAACAGACACATGGATCCATGGAACAGAATCGAGAGCCCAGAAATGGACCCTCAACTCTATGGTCAACTTATCTTTGACAGAGCAGGAAGGAATGTCCAATGGCAAAAAGAGAGTCTCTTCAACAACTGGTGTTGGGAGAATTGGACAGCCCCATGCAGAAGAATGACACTGGACCATTTCCTGACACCACACACAGAAGTAGACGCCAAATGTTTGAAAGACCTCAATGTGAGACAGGAGTCCATCAAAATCCTAAAGGAGGACACAGGTAGCAAGCTCTTCGACCTCAGCCGCAGCAACTTCTTCCTAGAAACATCACCAAAGGCACGGGAAGCCAGGGCAAAAATGAACTATTGGGATTTCATCAAGATAAAAAGCTTTGGCACAGCAAAAGAAACAGTCCACAAAACCAAAAGACAACCGACAGAATGGGAGAAATTATTTGCAAATGACATATCAGATAAAGGGCTACTATCCAATATGTATAAAAACTTATCAAACTCAACACCCAAAGAACAAATAATCCAATCAAGAAATAGGCAGAAGACATGAACAGACATTTTTCCAAAGAAGACATCCAAATGGCCCACAGGCACATGAAAAAGTGCTCAACACGGCTCGGCATCAGGGAAATCCAAATCAAAACCTCAATGAGATACCACCTCACACCCGTCAGAATGGCTCAAATGAACAAGTCAGGGAACGACAGAGGTTGGCGGGGATGTGGAGAAAGGGGAACCCTCCTACACTGGTGGTGGGAATGCAAGCTGGTGCAACCCCTCTGGAAAAGTGTATGTAGGTTCCTCAAACAGTTATAATTAGAGCTACCATTCGATCCAGCAATTGCACTCCTGGGTATTTACCCCAAAGATACAAATGTAGGGACCCGAAGCGGTACGTGCACCCCATTGTTTATAGCAGCAATATCCACAATAGCCAAACGGTGGAAAGAGCCAAGATGTCCATCGACAGATGAATGGATAAAGAAGAGGTGGTATATATATACACAATGGACTATTACGCAGCCATCAAAAGGAATGAGGTGTTGCCATGGACAACGACGTGGATGGAACTGGAGGGTCCGACGATTAGTGAAATAAGTCAATCAGAGAAAGACATGTATCATATGACCTCACTGATATGAGGGATTCTTAATCTCAGGAACAGAGTGAGGCTTGCTGGAGTGGTCGGGGGGGGGATGGGGTGGCTGGGTGATAGACTGTGGGGAGGGTATGAGCTACGGTGAGCGCTGTGAATTGTGTAAGACTGTTGAATCACAGATCTGTACTTCTGAAACAAATAACGCAACATATTTTAAGAATAAAGGAAAACAAGGAGACAGCAGGAGAGGAAGAATGAAGGGGAGTTAGTGAGAGGGGGAGACGGACCAGGAGAGATGATGGATTCTGAAAAAAAATCCGAGGTTTCTAGAGGGGAGGTGGGTCGGTGGATTGGTTTGACTGGTGATGGTTATTAAAGAGGGCACATTCTGCATGGAGCACTGTGTGTTAGGAACAAACAATGAATCATGGGACAGTACACCAAAACAAATGATGTAGTACATGGTGATTAACAAAGCAATAAAAAACAAAGACTGTAATAAGAGATGAAGAAGGACACTATACCCTACTTAAAGGGTCTATCCAACAAGAAGATCTCACAATTGTAAATATCTATGCCCCGAACATGGGAGCATCCAATTATATAAGGCAATTAAGAAGAAAAGCATAGAAACACATTGACCACCATACAATCATAGTGGGGGACTTTAACACCCCCCTGACTGAAATGGCCAGATCATCTAAGCAAAAGATCAACAAGGAAATAAAGACTTTAAATGACACACTGGACCAAATGGACTTCACAGACATATTCAGAACGTTCCATCCCAATGCAACGGAATACACTTTCTTCTCTAGTGCCCATGGAACATTCTCCAGAATGGATCACATCCTAGGTCACAAATCAGGTCTCAACCGGTACCCAAAGATTTGGATCATTCCCTGCACATTTTCAGACCACAATGCTTTGAAACTAGAATTCAATCACAAGAGGAAAGTGGGAAAGAACTCAAATACATGGAGGCTAAAGAGCATCCTACGAAAGAATGAATGGGTCAACCAGGAAATTAAAGAAGAATTTAAAAAGTTCATGGAAACCAATGAAAATGAAAACTCAACTGTCCAAAATCTTTGGGATACAGCCAAGGCAGTCCTGCGAGGAAAGTATATAGCAATACAAGCCTTTCTCAAGAAACAAGAAAGGTCTCAAATACACACCCAACCCTACACCTAAAGGAGCTGGAGAAAGAACGGCAAATAAAGCCTAAACCCAGCAGGAGAAGAGAAATCATGCAGTTCAGAGCAGAAATCAATGAAATAGAACCCAGAAGAACAGTAGAAGTGATCAACGGAACTAGGAGCTGGTACTTTGAAAGAATTCACAAGATTGATACACCCCTGTCCAGGCTGATCAAAAAGAAAAGAGAAATGACCCAAATCAACAAAATCATGAATGAAAGAGGAGAGATCACAAACAACACCAAAGAAATACAAACAATTATAAGAACGTAATCTGAGCAACCCTAGGGCAGCAAATTCCATAACCTGGAAGAAATGGGTGCATTCCTAGAGATGTGTCAACTAACAAAACTGACCCAGGAAGAAATAGAAAACATGAACAGTCCTATAACCACGAAGGCAATTGAAGTAGTCATCAAAAACCTCCCAAGAAACCAAAGCCCAGGGCCAGATGGTTTCCCAGGGGAATTCTATCAGACATTTAAAGAAGAATTAATACCTATTCTCCTGAAACTGTTCCAAACAATAGAAATGGAAGGAAAACTTCCAAACTCATTTATGAGGCCACCATTACCTTGATTCCAAAACCAGACAAAGATCCCATCAAAAAGGAGAATTAGAGACCAATATCCTTGATGAACATCGATGCAAAAATTCTCACCAAAATACTAGCCAAGAGGACCCAACAGTACATGAAAAGGAGTATTCACCATGACCAAGTGGGATTTATCCCTGGGCTGCAAGGCTGGTTCAACATCCGCAAATCAGTCAACGTGATCAAATACATTAACAAAAGAAAGAACGAGAATCATATGATCCTCCCAAGAGATGCAGAAAAAGCATTGGACAAAGTACAGCAACCTTTCTGGATCAAAACTATTCAGAGTATAGGGACAGCGGGTACATACCTCAATATCATAAAAGCCATCTACGAAAACGCTACAGCGAATATCATTCTCAATGGGGAAAAGCTGAGATCTTTTCCCCCAAAGTCAGCAACGCGGCAGGGATAGCCACTCTCACCACTGCTATTCAACATAATATTAGAAGTCCTAGCCACAGCAATCAGACAACAAAAAGTAATCCAAGGCATCCAAATCGGCAGAGAGGAAGTCAAACTCTCACTCTTGGCAGATGATATGATACTTTATGTGGAAAACCCAAAAGACTCCACCCCAAAACTGCTAGAACTCACACAGCAATTCCGTCAAGTAGCAGGCTATAAAATCAATGCACAGGAATCAGTGGCATTCCTATACAACAACAACAAGACAGAAGAGAGACAAATCAAGGAGTCGATCCCATTCACAACTGCACCCAAAACCAGAAGAGACCTAGCAATATATTGAACCCAAGAGGCAAGGGATCTGTACTCAGAAAACTACAAAATACGAAGGAAATAAATTGAAGAAGACACAAAGAAACGGAAAAACGTTCCATGCTCATGGATTGGGAGAACCAACACTGTGAAGAGGTCAATGCTACCTAGAGCAATCTACACATGCAATGCAATCCCCATCAAAATACCATCCACTTTTTTCCACGAAATGGAACAAATAATCCTAAAATTTGAATGGAACCTGAAGAGACCCCGAGTAGCCAGAGGAATATTGAGAAAGAAAAGCAAAGCTGGCGGCATCACAATTCTGGACTTCCAGCTCTATGACAAAGCTGTCATCATCAAGACAGTATGGTACTGGCACAAAAACAGACACATGGATCCATGGAACAGAATCGAGAGCCCAGAAATGGACCCTCAACTCTATGGTCAACTTATCTTTGACAGAGCAGGAAGGAATGTCCAATGGCAAAAAGAGAGTCTCTTCAACAACTGGTGTTGGGAGAATTGGACAGCCCCATGCAGAAGAATGACACTGGACCATTTCCTGACACCACACACAGAAGTAGACGCCAAATGTTTGAAAGACCTCAATGTGAGACAGGAGTCCATCAAAATCCTAAAGGAGGACACAGGTAGCAAGCTCTACGACCTCAGCCGCAGCAACTTCTTCCTAGAAACATCACCAAAGGCACGGGAAGCCAGGGCAAAAATGAACTATTGGGATTTCATCAAGATAAAAAGCTTTGGCACAGCAAAAGAAACAGTCCACAAAACCAAAAGACAACCGACAGAATGGGAGAAATTATTTGCAAATGACATATCAGATAAAGGGCTACTATCCAATATGTATAAAAACTTATCAAACTCAACACCCAAAGAACAAATAATCCAATCAAGAAATAGGCAGAAGACATGAACAGACATTTTTCCAAAGAAGACATCCAAATGGCCCACAGGCACATGAAAAAGTGCTCAACACGGCTCGGCATCAGGGAAATCCAAATCAAAACCTCAATGAGATACCACCTCACACCCGTCAGAATGGCTCAAATGAACAAGTCAGGGAACGACAGAGGTTGGCGGGGATGTGGAGAAAGGGGAACCCTCCTACACTGGTGGTGGGAATGCAAGCTGGTGCAACCCCTCTGGAAAAGTGTATGGAGGTTCCTCAAACAGTTATAATTAGAGCTACCATTCGATCCAGCAATTGCACTCCTGGGTATTTACCCCAAAGATACAAATGTAGGGACCCGAAGCGGTACGTGCACCCCATTGTTTATAGCAGCAATATCCACAATAGCCAAACGGTGGAAAGAGCCAAGATGTCCATCGACAGATGAATGGATAAAGAAGAGGTGGTATATATATACACAATGGACTATTACGCAGCCATCAAAAGGAATGAGGTGTTGCCATGGACAACGACGTGGATGGAACTGGAGGGTCCGACGATTAGTGAAATAAGTCAATCAGAGAAAGACATGTATCATATGACCTCACTGATATGAGGGATTCTTAATCTCAGGAACAGAGTGAGGCTTGCTGGAGTGGTCGGGGGGGGGATGGGGTGGCTGGGTGATAGACTTTGGGGAGGGTATGAGCTACGGTGAGCGCTGTGAATTGTGTAAGACTGTTGAATCACAGATCTGTACTTCTGAAACAAATAACGCAACATATTTTAAGAATAAAGGAAAACAAGGAGACAGCAGGAGAGGAAGAATGAAGGGGAGTTAGTGAGAGGGGGAGACGGACCAGGAGAGATGATGGATTCTGAAAAAAAATCCGAGGTTTCTAGAGGGGAGGTGGGTCGGTGGATTGGTTTGACTGGTGATGGTTATTAAAGAGGGCACATTCTGCATGGAGCACTGTGTGTTAGGAACAAACAATGAATCATGGGACAGTACACCAAAACAAATGATGTAGTACATGGTGATTAACAAAGCAATAAAAAACAAAGACTGTAATAAGAGATGAAGAAGGACACTATATCCTACTTAAAGGGTCTATCCAACAAGAAGATCTCACAATTGTAAATATCTATGCCCCGAACATGGGAGCATCCAATTATATAAGGCAATTAAGAAGAAAAGCAAAGAAACACATTGACCACCATACAATCATAGTGGGGGACTTTAACACCCCCCTGACTGAAATGGCCAGATCATCTAAGCAAAAGATCAACAAGGAAATAAAGACTTTAAATGACACACTGGACCAAATGGACTTCACAGACATATTCAGAACGTTCCATCCCAATGCAACGGAATACACATTCTTCTCTAGTGCCCATGGAACATTCTCCAGAATGGATCACATCCTAGGTCACAAATCAGGTCTCAACCGGTACCCAAAGATTGGGATCATTCCCTGCACATTTTCAGACCACAATGTTTTGAAACTAGAACTCAATCACAAGAGGAGAGTCGGAAAGAACTCAAATACATGGAGGCTAAAGAGCATCCTACGAAAGAATGAATGGGTCAACCAGGAAATTAAAGAAGAATTTAAAAAGTTCTTGGAAACCAATGAAAATGAAAACTCAACTGTCCAAAATCTTTGGGATACAGCCAAGGCAGTCCTGCGAGGAAAGTATATAGCAATACAAGCCTTTCTCAAGAAACAAGAAAGGTCTCAAATACACACCCAACCCCACACCTAAAGGAGCTGGAGAAAGAACGGCAAATAAAGCCTAAACCCAGCAGGAGAAGAGAAATCATGCAGTTCAGAGCAGAAATCAATGAAATAGAACCCAGAAGAACAGTAGAAGTGATCAACGGAACTAGGAGCTGGTACTTTGAAAGAATTCACAAGATTGATACACCCCTGTCCAGGCTGATCAAAAAGAAAAGAGAAATGACCCAAATCAACAAAATCATGAATGAAAGAGGAGAGATCACAAACAACACCAAAGAAATACAAACAATTATAAGAACGTAATCTGAGCAACCCTAGGGCAGCAAATTCCATAACCTGGAAGAAATGGGTGCATTCCTAGAGCTGTGTCAACTAACAAAACTGACCCAGGAAGAAATAGAAAACATGAACAGTCCTATAACCACGAAGGCAATTGAAGTAGTCATCAAAAACCTCCCAAGAAACCAAAGCCCAGGGCCAGATGGTTTCCCAGGGGAATTCTATCAGACATTTAAAGAAGAATTAATACCTATTCTCCTGAAACTGTTCCAAACAATAGAAATGGAAGGAAAACTTCCAAACTCATTTATGAGGCCACCATTACCTTGATTCCAAAACCAGACAAAGATCCCATCAAAAAGGAGAATTAGAGACCAATATCCTTGATGAACATCGATGCAAAAATTCTCACCAAAATACTAGCCAAGAGGACCCAACAGTACATGAAAAGGAGTATTCACCATGACCAAGTGGGATTTATCCCTGGGCTGCAAGGCTGGTTCAACATCCGCAAATCAGTCAACGTGATCAAATACATTAACAAAAGAAAGAACGAGAATCATATGATCCTCCCAAGAGATGCAGAAAAAGCATTGGACAAAGTACAGCAACCTTTCTGGATCAAAACTCTTCAGAGTATAGGGACAGCGGGTACATACCTCAATATCATAAAAGCCATCTACGAAAACGCTACAGCGAATATCATTCTCAATGGGGAAAAGCTGAGATCTTTTCCCCCAAAGTCAGCAACGCGGCAGGGATAGCCACTCTCACCACTGCTATTCAACATAGTATTAGAAGTCCTAGCCACAGCAATCAGACAACAAAAAGTAATCCAAGGCATCCAAATCGGCAGAGAGGAAGTCAAACTCTCACTCTTGGCAGATGATATGATACTTTATGTGGAAAACCCAAAAGACTCCACCCCAAAACTGCTAGAACTCACACAGCAATTCCGTCAAGTAGCAGGCTATAAAATCAATGCACAGGAATCAGTGGCATTCCTATACAACAACAACAAGACAGAAGAGAGACAAATCAAGGAGTCGATCCCATTCACAACTGCACCCAAAACCAGAAGAGACCTAGGAATATATTGAACCCAAGAGGCAAGGGATCTGTACTCAGAAAACTACAAAATACGAAGGAAAGAAATTGAAGAAGACACAAAGAAACGGAAAAACGTTCCATGCTCATGGATTGGGAGAACCAACACTGTGAAGAGGTCAATGCTACCTAGAGCAATCTACACATGCAATGCAATCCCCATCAAAATACCATCCACTTTTTTCCACGAAATGGAACAAATAATCCTAAAATTTGAATGGAACCTGAAGAGACCCCGAGTAGCCAGAGGAATATTGAGAAAGAAAAGCAAAGCTGGCGGCATCACAATTCTGGACTTCCAGCTCTATGACAAAGCTGTCATCATCAAGACAGTATGGTACTGGCACAAAAACAGACACATGGATCCATGGAACAGAATCGAGAGCCCAGAAATGGACCCTCAACTCTATGGTCAACTTATCTTTGACAGAGCAGGAAGGAATGTCCAATGGCAAAAAGAGAGTCTCTTCAACAACTGGTGTTGGGAGAATTGGACAGCCCCATGCAGAAGAATGACACTGGACCATTTCCTGACACCACACACAGAAGTAGACGCCAAATGTTTGAAAGACCTCAATGTGAGACAGGAGTCCATCAAAATCCTAAAGGAGGACACAGGTAGCAAGCTCTTCGACCTCAGCCGCAGCAACTTCTTCCTAGAAACATCACCAAAGGCACGGGAAGCCAGGGCAAAAATGAACTATTGGGATTTCATCAAGATAAAAAGCTTTGGCACAGCAAAAGAAACAGTCCAAAAAACCAAAAGACAACCGACAGAATGGGAGAAATTATTTGCAAATGACATATCAGATAAAGGGCTACTATCCAATATGTATAAAAACTTATCAAACTCAACACCCAAAGAACAAATAATCCAATCAAGAAATAGGCAGAAGACATGAACAGACATTTTTCCAAAGAAGACATCCAAATGGCCCACAGGCACATGAAAAAGTGCTCAACACGGCTCGGCATCAGGGAAATCCAAATCAAAACCTCAATGAGATACCACCTCACACCCGTCAGAATGGCTCAAATGAACAAGTCAGGGAACGACAGAGGTTGGCGGGGATGTGGAGAAAGGGGAACCCTCCTACACTGGTGGTGGGAATGCAAGCTGGTGCAACCCCTCTGGAAAAGTGTATGTAGGTTCCTCAAACAGTTATAATTAGAGCTACCATTCGATCCAGCAATTGCACTCCTGGGTATTTACCCCAAAGATACAAATGTAGGGACCCGAAGCGGTACGTGCACCCCATTGTTTATAGCAGCAATATCCACAATAGCCAAACGGTGGAAAGAGCCAAGATGTCCATCGACAGATGAATGGATAAAGAAGAGGTGGTATATATATACACAATGGACTATTACGCAGCCATCAAAAGGAATGAGGTGTTGCCATGGACAACGACGTGGATGGAACTGGAGGGTCCGACGATTAGTGAAATAAGTCAATCAGAGAAAGACATGTATCATATGACCTCACTGATATGAGGGATTCTTAATCTCAGGAACAGAGTGAGGCTTGCTGGAGTGGTCGGGGGGGGGATGGGGTGGCTGGGTGATAGACTGTGGGGAGGGTATGAGCTACGGTGAGCGCTGTGAATTGTGTAAGACTGTTGAATCACAGATCTGTACTTCTGAAACAAATAACGCAACATATTTTAAGAATAAAGGAAAACAAGGAGACAGCAGGAGAGGAAGAATGAAGGGGAGTTAGTGAGAGGGGGAGACGGACCAGGAGAGATGATGGATTCTGAAAAAAAATCCGAGGTTTCTAGAGGGGAGGTGGGTCGGTGGATTGGTTTGACTGGTGATGGTTATTAAAGAGGGCACATTCTGCATGGAGCACTGTGTGTTAGGAACAAACAATGAATCATGGGACAGTACACCAAAACAAATGATGTAGTACATGGTGATTAACAAAGCAATAAAAAACAAAGACTGTAATAAGAGATGAAGAAGGACACTATACCCTACTTAAAGGGTCTATCCAACAAGAAGATCTCACAATTGTAAATATCTATGCCCCGAACATGGGAGCATCCAATTATATAAGGCAATTAAGAAGAAAAGCATAGAAACACATTGACCACCATACAATCATAGTGGGGGACTTTAACACCCCCCTGACTGAAATGGCCAGATCATCTAAGCAAAAGATCAACAAGGAAATAAAGACTTTAAATGACACACTGGACCAAATGGACTTCACAGACATATTCAGAACGTTCCATCCCAATGCAACGGAATACACTTTCTTCTCTAGTGCCCATGGAACATTCTCCAGAATGGATCACATCCTAGGTCACAAATCAGGTCTCAACCGGTACCCAAAGATTTGGATCATTCCCTGCACATTTTCAGACCACAATGCTTTGAAACTAGAATTCAATCACAAGAGGAAAGTGGGAAAGAACTCAAATACATGGAGGCTAAAGAGCATCCTACGAAAGAATGAATGGGTCAACCAGGAAATTAAAGAAGAATTTAAAAAGTTCATGGAAACCAATGAAAATGAAAACTCAACTGTCCAAAATCTTTGGGATACAGCCAAGGCAGTCCTGCGAGGAAAGTATATAGCAATACAAGCCTTTCTCAAGAAACAAGAAAGGTCTCAAATACACACCCAACCCTACACCTAAAGGAGCTGGAGAAAGAACGGCAAATAAAGCCTAAACCCAGCAGGAGAAGAGAAATCATGCAGTTCAGAGCAGAAATCAATGAAATAGAACCCAGAAGAACAGTAGAAGTGATCAACGGAACTAGGAGCTGGTACTTTGAAAGAATTCACAAGATTGATACACCCCTGTCCAGGCTGATCAAAAAGAAAAGAGAAATGACCCAAATCAACAAAATCATGAATGAAAGAGGAGAGATCACAAACAACACCAAAGAAATACAAACAATTATAAGAACGTAATCTGAGCAACCCTAGGGCAGCAAATTCCATAACCTGGAAGAAATGGGTGCATTCCTAGAGATGTGTCAACTAACAAAACTGACCCAGGAAGAAATAGAAAACATGAACAGTCCTATAACCACGAAGGCAATTGAAGTAGTCATCAAAAACCTCCCAAGAAACCAAAGCCCAGGGCCAGATGGTTTCCCAGGGGAATTCTATCAGACATTTAAAGAAGAATTAATACCTATTCTCCTGAAACTGTTCCAAACAATAGAAATGGAAGGAAAACTTCCAAACTCATTTATGAGGCCACCATTACCTTGATTCCAAAACCAGACAAAGATCCCATCAAAAAGGAGAATTAGAGACCAATATCCTTGATGAACATCGATGCCAAAATTCTCACCAAAATACTAGCCAAGAGGACCCAACAGTACATGAAAAGGAGTATTCACCATGACCAAGTGGGATTTATCCCTGGGCTGCAAGGCTGGTTCAACATCCGCAAATCAGTCAACGTGATCAAATACATTAACAAAAGAAAGAACGAGAATCATATGATCCTCCCAAGAGATGCAGAAAAAGCATTGGACAAAGTACAGCAACCTTTCTGGATCAAAACTCTTCAGAGTATAGGGACAGCGGGTACATACCTCAATATCATAAAAGCCTTCTACGAAAACGCTACAGCGAATATCATTCTCAATGGGGAAAAGCTGAGATCTTTTCCCCCAAAGTCAGCAACGCGGCAGGGATAGCCACTCTCACCACTGCTATTCAAAATATTATTAGAAGTCCTAGCCACAGCAATCAGACAACAAAACGTAATCCAAGGCATCCAAATCGGCAGAGAGGAAGTCAAACTCTCACTCTTGGCAGATGATATGATACTTTATGTGGAAAACCCAAAAGACTCCACCCCAAAACTGCTAGAACTCACACAGCAATTCCGTCAAGTAGCAGGCTATAAAATCAATGCACAGGAATCAGTGGCATTCCTATACACCAACAACAAGACAGAAGAGAGACAAATCAAGGAGTCGATCCCATTCACAACTGCACCCAAAACCAGAAGAGACCTAGGAATATATTCATCCCAAGAGGCAAAGGATCTGTACTCAGAAAACTACAAAATACGCAGGAAAGAAATTGAAGAAGACACAAAGAAACGGAAAAACGTTCCATGCTCATGGATTGGGAGAACCAACATTGTGAAGAGGTCAATGCTACCTAGAGCAATCTACACATGCAATGCAATCCCCATCAAAATACCATCCACTTTTTTCCACGAAATGGAACAAATAATCCTAAAATTTGAATGGAACCTGAAGAGACCCCGAGTAGCCAGAGGAATATTGAGAAAGAAAAGCAAAGCTGGCGGCATCACAATTCTGGACTTCCAGCTCTATGACAAAGCTGTCATCATCAAGACAGTATGGTACTGGCACAAAAACAGACACATGGATCCATGGAACAGAATCGAGAGCCCAGAAATGGACCCTCAACTCTATGGTCAACTTATCTTTGACAGAGCAGGAAGGAATGTCCAATGGCAAAAAGAGAGTCTCTTCAACAACTGGTGTTGGGAGAATTGGACAGCCCCATGCAGAAGAATGACACTGGACCATTTCCTGACACCACACACAGAAGTAGACGCCAAATGGTTGAAAGACCTCAATGTGAGACAGGAGTCCATCAAAATCCTAAAGGAGAACACAGGTAGCAAGCTCTTCGACCTCAGCCGCAGCAACTTCTTCCTAGAAACATCACCAAAGGCACGGGAAGCCAGGGCAAAAATGAACTATTGGGATTTCATCATGATAAAAAGCTTTGGCACAGCAAAAGAAACAGTCCACAAAACCAAAAGACAACCGACAGAATGGGAGAAATTATTTGCAAATGACATATCAGATAAAGGGCTACTATCCAATATGTATAAAAACTTATCAAACTCAACACCCAAAGAACAAATAATCCAATCAAGAAATAGGCAGAAGACATGAACAGACATTTTTCCAAAGAAGACATCCAAATGGCCCACAGGCACATGAAAAAGTGCTCAACACGGCTCGGCATCAGGGAAATCCAAATCAAAACCTCAATGAGATACCACCTCACACCCGTCAGAATGGCTCAAATGAACAAGTCAGGGAACGACAGAGGTTGGCGGGGATGTGGAGAAAGGGGAACCCTCCTACACTGGTGGTGGGAATGCAAGCTGGTGCAACCCCTCTGGAAAAGTGTATGGAGGTTCCTCAAACAGTTATAATTAGAGCTACCATTCGATCCAGCAATTGCACTCCTGGGTATTTACCCCAAAGATACAAATGTAGGGACCCGAAGCGGTACGTGCACCCCATTGTTTATAGCAGCAATATCCACAATAGCCAAACGGTGGAAAGAGCCAAGATGTCCATCGACAGATGAATGGATAAAGAAGAGGTGGTATATATATACACAATGGACTATTACGCAGCCATCAAAAGGAATGAGGTGTTGCCATGGACAACGACGTGGATGGAACTGGAGGGTCCGACGATTAGTGAAATAAGTCAATCAGAGAAAGACATGTATCATATGACCTCACTGATATGAGGGATTCCTAATCTCAGGAACAGAGTGAGGCTTGCCGGAGTGATCGGGGGGGGGGATGGGGTGGCTGGGTGATAGAATTTGGGGAGGGTATGAGCTACGGTGAGCGCTGTGAATTGTGTAAGACTGTTGAATCACAGATCTGTACTTCTGAAACAAATAACGCAACATATTTTAAGAATAAAGGAAAACAAGGAGACAGCAGGAGAGGAAGAATGAAGGGGAGTTAGTGAGAGGGGGAGACGGACCAGGAGAGATGATGGATTCTGACAAAAAATCCGAGGTTTCTAGAGGGGAGGTGGGTCGGTGGATTGGTTTGACTGGTGATGGTTATTAAAGAGGGCACATTCTGCAGGGAGCACTGTGTGTTAGGAACAAACAATGAATCATAGGACAGTACACCAAAACAAATGATGTAGTACATGGTGATTAACAAAGCAATAAAAAACAAAGACTGTAATAAGAGATGAAGAAGGACACTATATCCTCCTTAAAGGGTCTATCCAACAAGAAGATCTCACAATTGTAAATATCTATGCCCCGAACATGGGAGCATCCAATTATATAAGGCAATTAAGAAGAAAAGCAAAGAAACACATTGACCACCATACAATCATAGTGGGGGACTTTAACACCCCCCTGACTGAAATGGCCAGATCATCTAAGCAAAAGATCAACAAGGAAATAAAGACTTTAAATGACACACTGGACCAAATGGACTTCACAGACATATTCAGAACGTTCCATCCCAATGCAACGGAATACACTTTCTTCTCCAGTGCCCATGGAACTTTCTCCAGAATGGATCACATCCTAGGTCACAAATGAGGTCTCAACCGGTACCCAAAGATTGGGATCATTCCCTGCACATTTTCAGACCACAATGCTTTGAAACTAGAATTCAATCACAAGAGGAAAGTGGGAAAGAACTCAAATACATGGAGGCTAAAGAGCATCCTACGAAAGAATGAATGGGTCAACCAGGAAATTAAAGAAGAATTTAAAAAGTTCATGGAAACCAATGAAAATGAAAACTCAACTGTCCAAAATCTTTGGGATACAGCCAAGGCAGTCCTGCGAGGAAAGTATATAGCAATACAAGCCTTTCTCAAGAAACAAGAAAGGTCTCAAATACACACCCAACCCTACACCTAAAGGAGCTGGAGAAAGAACGGCAAATAAAGCCTAAACCCAGCAGGAGAAGAGAAATCATGCAGTTCAGAGCAGAAATCAATGAAATAGAACCCAGAAGAACAGTAGAAGTGATCAACGGAACTAGGAGCTGGTACTTTGAAAGAATTCACAAGATTGATACACCCCTGTCCAGGCTGATCAAAAAGAAAAGAGAAATGACCCAAATCAACAAAATCATGAATGAAAGAGGAGAGATCACAAACAACACCAAAGAAATACAAACAATTATAAGAACGTAATCTGAGCAACCCTAGGGCAGCAAATTCCATAACCTGGAAGAAATGGGTGCATTCCTAGAGATGTGTCAACTAACAAAACTGACCCAGGAAGAAATAGAAAACATGAACAGTCCTATAACCACGAAGGCAATTGAAGTAGTCATCAAAAACCTCCCAAGAAACCAAAGCCCAGGGCCAGATGGTTTCCCAGGGGAATTCTATCAGACATTTAAAGAAGAATTAATACCTATTCTCCTGAAACTGTTCCAAACAATAGAAATGGAAGGAAAACTTCCAAACTCATTTATGAGGCCACCATTACCTTGATTCCAAAACCAGACAAAGATCCCATCAAAAAGGAGAATTAGAGACCAATATCCTTGATGAACATCGATGCAAAAATTCTCACCAAAATACTAGCCAAGAGGACCCAACAGTACATGAAAAGGAGTATTCACCATGACCAAGTGGGATTTATCCCTGGGCTGCAAGGCTGGTTCAACATCCGCAAATCAGTCAACGTGATCAAATACATTAACAAAAGAAAGAACGAGAATCATATGATCCTCCCAAGAGATGCAGAAAAAGCATTGGACAAATTACAGCAACCTTTCTGGATCAAAACTCTTCAGAGTATAGGGACAGCGGGTACATACCTCAATATCATAAAAGCCATCTACGAAAACGCTACAGCGAATATCATTCTCAATGGGGAAAAGCTGAGATCTTTTCCCCGAAAGTCAGCAACGCGGCAGGGATAGCCACTCTCACCACTGCTATTCAACATAGTATTAGAAGTCCTAGCCACAGCAATCAGACAACAAAAAGTAATCCAAGGCATCCAAATCGGCAGAGAGGAAGTCAAACTCTCACTCTTGGCAGATGATATGATACTTTATGTGGAAAACCCAAAAGACTCCACCCCAAAACTGCTAGAACTCACACAGCAATTCCGTCAAGTAGCAGGCTATAAAATCAATGCACAGGAATCAGTGGCATTCCTATACACCAACAACAAGACAGAAGAGAGACAAATCAAGGAGTCGATCCCATTCACAACTGCACCCAAAACCAGAAGAGACCTAGGAATATATTCATCCCAAGAGGCAAAGGATCTGTACTCAGAAAACTACAAAATACGCAGGAAAGAAATTGAAGAAGACACAAAGAAACGGAAAAACGTTCCATGCTCATGGATTGGGAGAACCAACATTGTGAAGAGGTCAATGCTACCTAGAGCAATCTACACATGCAATGCAATCCCCATCAAAATACCATCCACTTTTTTCCACGAAATGGAACAAATAATCCTAAAATTTGAATGGAACCTGAAGAGACCCCGAGTAGCCAGAGGAATATTGAGAAAGAAAAGCAAAGCTGGCGGCATCACAATTCTGGACTTCCAGCTCTATGACAAAGCTGTCATCATCAAGACAGTATGGTACTGGCACAAAAACAGACACATGGATCCATGGAACAGAATCGAGAGCCCAGAAATGGACCCTCAACTCTATGGTCAACTTATCTTTGACAGAGCAGGAAGGAATGTCCAATGGCAAAAAGAGAGTCTCTTCAACAACTGGTGTTGGGAGAATTGGACAGCCCCATGCAGAAGAATGACACTGGACCATTTCCTGACACCACACACAGAAGTAGACGCCAAATGGTTGAAAGACCTCAATGTGAGACAGGAGTCCATCAAAATCCTAAAGGAGAACACAGGTAGCAAGCTCTTCGACCTCAGCCGCAGCAACTTCTTCCTAGAAACATCACCAAAGGCACGGGAAGCCAGGGCAAAAATGAACTATTGGGATTTCATCAAGATAAAAAGCTTTGGCACAGCAAAAGAAACAGTCCACAAAACCAAAAGACAACCGACAGAATGGGAGAAATTATTTGCAAATGACATATCAGATAAAGGGCTACTATCCAATATGTATAAAAACTTATCAAACTCAACACCCAAAGAACAAATAATCCAATCAAGAAATAGGCAGAAGACATGAACAGACATTTTTCCAAAGAAGACATCCAAATGGCCCACAGGCACATGAAAAAGTGCTCAACACGGCTCGGCATCAGGGAAATCCAAATCAAAACCTCAATGAGATACCACCTCACACCCGTCAGAATGGCTCAAATGAACAAGTCAGGGAACGACAGAGGTTGGCGGGGATGTGGAGAAAGGGGAACCCTCCTACACTGGTGGTGGGAATGCAAGCTGGTGCAACCCCTCTGGAAAAGTGTATGGAGGTTCCTCAAACAGTTATAATTAGAGCTACCATTCGATCCAGCAATTGCACTCCTGGGTATTTACCCCAAAGATACAAATGTAGGGACCCGAAGCGGTACGTGCACCCCATTGTTTATAGCAGCAATATCCACAATAGCCAAACGGTGGAAAGAGCCAAGATGTCCATCGACAGATGAATGGATAAAGAAGAGGTGGTATATATATACACAATGGACTATTACGCAGCCATCAAAAGGAATGAGGTGTTGCCATGGACAACGACGTGGATGGAACTGGAGGGTCCGACGATTAGTGAAATAAGTCAATCAGAGAAAGACATGTATCATATGACCTCACTGATATGAGGGATTCTTAATCTAAGGAACAGAGTGAGGCTTGCCGGAGTGGTCGGGGGGGGGATGGGGTGGCTGGGTGATAGACTTTGGGGAGGGTATGAGCTACGGTGAGCGCTGTGAATTGTGTAAGACTGTTGAATCACAGATCTGTACTTCTGAAACAAATAACGCAACATATTTTAAGAATAAAGGAAAACAAGGAGACAGCAGGAGAGGAAGAATGAAGGGGAGTTAGTGAGAGGGGGAGACGGACCAGGAGAGATGATGGATTCTGAAAAAAAATCCGAGGTTTCTAGAGGGGAGGTGGGTTGGTGGATTGGTTTGACTGGTGATGGTTATTAAAGAGGGCACATTCTGCATGGAGCACTGTGTGTTAGGAACAAACAATGAATCATGGGACAGTACACCAAAACAAATGATGTAGTACATGGTGATTAACAAAGCAATAAAAAACAAAGACTGTAATAAGAGATGAAGAAGGACACTATATCCTACTTAAAGGGTCTATCCAACAAGAAGATCTCACAATTGTAAATATCTATGCCCCGAACATGGGAGCATCCAATTATATAAGGCAATTAAGAAGAAAAGCAAAGAAACACATTGACCACCATACAATCATAGTGGGGGACTTTAACACCCCCCTGACTGAAATGGCCAGATCATCTAAGCAAAAGATCAACAAGGAAATAAAGACTTTAAATGACACACTGGACCAAATGGACTTCACAGACATATTCAGAACGTTCCATCCCAATGCAACGGAATACACATTCTTCTCTAGTGCCCATGGAACATTCTCCAGAATGGATCACATCCTAGGTCACAAATCAGGTCTCAACCGGTACCCAAAGATTGGGATCATTCCCTGCACATTTTCAGACCACAATGTTTTGAAACTAGAACTCAATCACAAGAGGAGAGTCGGAAAGAACTCAAATACATGGAGGCTAAAGAGCATCCTACGAAAGAATGAATGGGTCAACCAGGAAATTAAAGAAGAATTTAAAAAGTTCATGGAAACCAATGAAAATGAAAACTCAACTGTCCAAAATCTTTGGGATACAGCCAAGGCAGTCCTGCGAGGAAAGTATATAGCAATACAAGCCTTTCTCAAGAAACAAGAAAGGTCTCAAATACACACCCAACACTACACCTAAAGGAGCTGGAGAAAGAACGGCAAATAAAGCCTAAACCCAGCAGGAGAAGAGAAATCATGCAGTTCAGAGCAGAAATCAATGAAATAGAACCCAGAAGAACAGTAGAAGTGATCAACGGAACTAGGAGCTGGTACTTTGAAAGAATTCACAAGATTGATACACCCCTGTCCAGGCTGATCAAAAAGAAAAGAGAAATGACCCAAATCAACAAAATCATGAATGAAAGAGGAGAGATCACAAACAACACCAAAGAAATACAAACAATTATAAGAACGTAATCTGAGCAACCCTAGGGCAGCAAATTCCATAACCTGGAAGAAATGGGTGCATTCCTAGAGATGTGTCAACTAACAAAACTGACCCAGGAAGAAATAGAAAACATGAACAGTCCTATAACCACGAAGGCAATTGAAGTAGTCATCAAAAACCTCCCAAGAAACCAAAGCCCAGGGCCAGATGGTTTCCCAGGGGAATTCTATCAGACATTTAAAGAAGAATTAATACCTATTCTCCTGAAACTGTTCCAAACAATAGAAATGGAAGGAAAACTTCCAAACTCATTTATGAGGCCACCATTACCTTGATTCCAAAACCAGACAAAGATCCCATCAAAAAGGAGAATTAGAGACCAATATCCTTGATGAACATCGATGCAAAAATTCTCACCAAAATACTAGCCAAGAGGACCCAACAGTACATGAAAAGGAGTATTCACCATGACCAAGTGGGATTTATCCCTGGGCTGCAAGGCTGGTTCAGCATCCGCAAATCAGTCAACGTGATCAAATACATTAACAAAAGAAAGAACGAGAATCATATGATCCTCCCAAGAGATGCAGAAAAAGCATTGGACAAAGTACAGCAAACTTTCTGGATCAAAACTCTTCAGAGTATAGGGACAGCGGGTACATACCTCAATATCATAAAAGCCATCTACGAAAACGCTACAGCGAATATCATTCTCAATGGGGAAAAGCTGAGATCTTTTCCCCCAAAGTCAGCAACGCGGCAGGGATAGCCACTCTCACCACTGCTATTCAACATAGTATTAGAAGTCCTAGCCACAGCAATCAGAAAACAAAAAGTAATCCAAGGCATCCAAATCGGCAGAGAGGAAGTCAAACTCTCACTCTTGGCAGATGATATGATACTTTATGTGGAAAACCCAAAAGACTCCACCCCAAAACTGCTAGAACTCACACAGCAATTCCGTCAAGTAGCAGGCTATAAAATCAATGCACAGGAATCAGTGGCATTCCTATACACCAACAACAAGACAGAAGAGAGACAAATCAAGGAGTCGATCCCATTCACAACTGCACCCAAAACCAGAAGAGACCTAGCAATATATTGAACCCAAGAGGCAAGGGATCTGTACTCAGAAAACTACAAAATACGAAGGAAAGAAATTGAAGAAGACACAAAGAAACGGAAAAACGTTCCATGCTCATGGATTGGGAGAACCAACACTGTGAAGAGGTCAATGCTACCTAGAGCAATCTACACATGCAATGCAATCCCCATCAAAATACCATCCACTTTTTTCCACGAAATGGAACAAATAATCCTAAAATTTGAATGGAACCTGAAGAGACCCCGAGTAGCCAGAGGAATATTGAGAAAGAAAAGCAAAGCTGGCGGCATCACAATTCTGGACTTCCAGCTCTATGACAAAGCTGTCATCATCAAGACAGTATGGTACTGGCACAAAAACAGACACATGGATCCATGGAACAGAATCGAGAGCCCAGAAATGGACCCTCAACTCTATGGTCAACTTATCTTTGACAGAGCAGGAAGGAATGTCCAATGGCAAAAAGAGAGTCTCTTCAACAACTGGTGTTGGGAGAATTGGACAGCCCCATGCAGAAGAATGACACTGGACCATTTCCTGACACCACACACAGAAGTAGACGCCAAATGTTTGAAAGACCTCAATGTGAGACAGGAGTCCATCAAAATCCTAAAGGAGGACACAGGTAGCAAGCTCTTCGACCTCAGCCGCAGCAACTTCTTCCTAGAAACATCACCAAAGGCACGGGAAGCCAGGGCAAAAATGAACTATTGGGATTTCATCAAGATAAAAAGCTTTGGCACAGCAAAAGAAACAGTCCACAAAACCAAAAGACAACCGACAGAATGGGAGAAATTATTTGCAAATGACATATCAGATAAAGGGCTACTATCCAATATGTATAAAAACTTATCAAAGTCAACACCCAAAGAACAAATAATCCAATCAAGAAATAGGCAGAAGACATGAACAGACATTTTTCCAAAGAAGACATCCAAATGGCCCACAGGCACATGAAAAAGTGCTCAACACGGCTCGGCATCAGGGAAATCCAAATCAAAACCTCAATGAGATACCACCTCACACCCGTCAGAATGGCTCAAATGAACAAGTCAGGGAACGACAGAGGTTGGCGGGGATGTGGAGAAAGGGGAACCCTCCTACACTGGTGGTGGGAATGCAAGCTGGTGCAACCCCTCTGGAAAAGTGTATGTAGGTTCCTCAAACAGTTATAATTAGAGCTACCATTCGATC
The DNA here is from genome assembly GCF_037043125.1 of Eumetopias jubatus. Classification (NCBI taxonomy): domain Eukaryota; kingdom Metazoa; phylum Chordata; class Mammalia; order Carnivora; family Otariidae; genus Eumetopias; species Eumetopias jubatus. The sequence goes on from NW_028274825.1 coordinate 4,325,954, forward strand.
CAGCAATTGCACTCCTGGGTATTTACCCCAAAGATACAAATGTAGGGACCCGAAGCGGTACGTGCACCCCATTGTTTATAGCAGCAATATCCACAATAGCCAAACGGTGGAAAGAGCCAAGATGTCCATCGACAGATGAATGGATAAAGAAGAGGTGGTATATATATACACAATGGACTATTACGCAGCCATCAAAAGGAATGAGGTGTTGCCATGGACAACGACGTGGATGGAACTGGAGGGTCCGACGATTAGTGAAATAAGTCAATCAGAGAAAGACATGTATCATATGACCTCACTGATATGAGGGATTCTTAATCTCAGGAACAGAGTGAGGCTTGCTGGAGTGGTCGGGGGGGGGATGGGGTGGCTGGGTGATAGACTTTGGGGAGGGTATGAGCTACGGTGAGCGCTGTGAATTGTGTAAGACTGTTGAATCACAGATCTGTACTTCTGAAACAAATAACGCAACATATTTTAAGAATAAAGGAAAACAAGGAGACAGCAGGAGAGGAAGAATGAAGGGGAGTTAGTGAGAGGGGGAGACGGACCAGGAGAGATGATGGATTCTGAAAAAAAATCCGAGGTTTCTAGAGGGGAGGTGGGTCGGTGGATTGGTTTGACTGGTGATGGTTATTAAAGAGGGCACATTCTGCATGGAGCACTGTGTGTTAGGAACAAACAATGAATCATGGGACAGTACACCAAAACAAATGATGTAGTACATGGTGATTAACAAAGCAATAAAAAACAAAGACTGTAATAAGAGATGAAGAAGGACACTATATCCTACTTAAAGGGTCTATCCAACAAGAAGATCTCACAATTGTAAATATCTATGCCCCGAACATGGGAGCATCCAATTATATAAGGCAATTAAGAAGAAAAGCAAAGAAACACATTGACCACCATACAATCATAGTGGGGGACTTTAACACCCCCCTGACTGAAATGGCCAGATCATCTAAGCAAAAGATCAACAAGGAAATAAAGACTTTAAATGACACACTGGACCAAATGGACTTCACAGACATATTCAGAACGTTCCATCCCAATGCAACGGAATACACATTCTTCTCTAGTGCCCATGGAACATTCTCCAGAATGGATCACATCCTAGGTCACAAATCAGGTCTCAACCGGTACCCAAAGATTGGGATCATTCCCTGCACATTTTCAGACCACAATGTTTTGAAACTAGAACTCAATCACAAGAGGAGAGTCGGAAAGAACTCAAATACATGGAGGCTAAAGAGCATCCTACGAAAGAATGAATGGGTCAACCAGGAAATTAAAGAAGAATTTAAAAAGTTCTTGGAAACCAATGAAAATGAAAACTCAACTGTCCAAAATCTTTGGGATACAGCCAAGGCAGTCCTGCGAGGAAAGTATATAGCAATACAAGCCTTTCTCAAGAAACAAGAAAGGTCTCAAATACACACCCAACCCTACACCTAAAGGAGCTGGAGAAAGAACGGCAAATAAAGCCTAAACCCAGCAGGAGAAGAGAAATCATGCAGTTCAGAGCAGAAATCAATGAAATAGAACCCAGAAGAACAGTAGAAGTGATCAACGGAACTAGGAGCTGGTACTTTGAAAGAATTCACAAGATTGATACACCCCTGTCCAGGCTGATCAAAAAGAAAAGAGAAATGACCCAAATCAACAAAATCATGAATGAAAGAGGAGAGATCACAAACAACACCAAAGAAATACAAACAATTATAAGAACGTAATCTGAGCAACCCTAGGGCAGCAAATTCCATAACCTGGAAGAAATGGGTGCATTCCTAGAGCTGTGTCAACTAACAAAACTGACCCAGGAAGAAATAGAAAACATGAACACTCCTATAACCACGAAGGCAATTGAAGTAGTCATCAAAAACCTCCCAAGAAACCAAAGCCCAGGGCCAGATGGTTTCCCAGGGGAATTCTATCAGACATTTAAAGAAGAATTAATACCTATTCTCCTGAAACTGTTCCAAACAATAGAAATGGAAGGAAAACTTCCAAACTCATTTATGAGGCCACCATTACCTTGATTCCAAAACCAGACAAAGATCCCATCAAAAAGGAGAATTAGAGACCAATATCCTTGATGAACATCGATGCAAAAATTCTCACCAAAATACTAGCCAAGAGGACCCAACAGTACATGAAAAGGAGTATTCACCATGACCAAGTGGGATTTATCCCTGGGCTGCAAGGCTGGTTCAACATCCGCAAATCAGTCAACGTGATCAAATACATTAACAAAAGAAAGAACGAGAATCATATGATCCTCCCAAGAGATGCAGAAAAAGCATAGGACAAAGTACAGCAACCTTTCTGGATCAAAACTCTTCAGAGTATAGGGACAGCGGGTACATACCTCAATATCATAAAAGCCATCTACGAAAACGCTACAGCGAATATCATTCTCAATGGGGAAAAGCTGAGATCTTTTCCCCCAAAGTCAGCAACGCGGCAGGGATAGCCACTCTCACCACTGCTATTCAACATAGTATTAGAAGTCCTAGCCACAGCAATCAGACAACAAAAAGTAATCCAAGGCATCCAAATCGGCAGAGAGGAAGTCAAACTCTCACTCTTGGCAGATGATATGATACTTTATGTGGAAAACCCAAAAGACTCCACCCCAAAACTGCTAGAACTCACACAGCAATTCCGTCAAGTAGCAGGCTATAAAATCAATGCACAGGAATCAGTGGCATTCCTATACAACAACAACAAGACAGAAGAGAGACAAATCAAGGAGTCGATCCCATTCACAACTGCACCCAAAACCAGAAGAGACCTAGCAATATATTGAACCCAAGAGGCAAGGGATCTGTACTCAGAAAACTACAAAATACGAAGGAAAGAAATTGAAGAAGACACAAAGAAACGGAAAAACGTTCCATGCTCATGGATTGGGAGAACCAACACTGTGAAGAGGTCAATGCTACCTAGAGCAATCTACACATGCAATGCAATCCCCATCAAAATACCATCCACTTTTTTCCACGAAATGGAACAAATAATCCTAAAATTTGAATGGAACCTGAAGAGACCCCGAGTAGCCAGAGGAATATTGAGAAAGAAAAGCAAAGCTGGCGGCATCACAATTCTGGACTTCCAGCTCTATGACAAAGCTGTCATCATCAAGACAGTATGGTACTGGCACAAAAACAGACACATGGATCCATGGAACAGAATCGAGAGCCCAGAAATGGACCCTCAACTCTATGGTCAACTTATCTTTGACAGAGCAGGAAGGAATGTCCAATGGCAAAAAGAGAGTCTCTTCAACAACTGGTGTTGGGAGAATTGGACAGCCCCATGCAGAAGAATGACACTGGACCATTTCCTGACACCACACACAGAAGTAGACGCCAAATGTTTGAAAGACCTCAATGTGAGACAGGAGTCCATCAAAATCCTAAAGGAGGACACAGGTAGCAAGCTCTTCGACCTCAGCCGCAGCAACTTCTTCCTAGAAACATCACCAAAGGCACGGGAAGCCAGGGCAAAAATGAACTATTGGGATTTCATCAAGATAAAAAGCTTTGGCACAGCAAAAGAAACAGTCCACAAAACCAAAAGACAACCGACAGAATGGGAGAAATTATTTGCAAATGACATATCAGATAAAGGGCTACTATCCAATATGTATAAAAACTTATCAAACTCAACACCCAAAGAACAAATAATCCAATCAAGAAATAGGCAGAAGACATGAACAGACATTTTTCCAAAGAAGACATCCAAATGGCCCACAGGCACATGAAAAAGTGCTCAACACGGCTCGGCATCAGGGAAATCCAAATCAAAACCTCAATGAGATACCACCTCACACCCGTCAGAATGGCTCAAATGAACAAGTCAGGGAACGACAGAGGTTGGCGGGGATGTGGAGAAAGGGGAACCCTCCTACACTGGTGGTGGGAATGCAAGCTGGTGCAACCCCTCTGGAAAAGTGTATGTAGGTTCCTCAAACAGTTATAATTAGAGCTACCATTCGATCCAGCAATTGCACTCCTGGGTATTTACCCCAAAGATACAAATGTAGGGACCCGAAGCGGTACGTGCACCCCATTGTTTATAGCAGCAATATCCACAATAGCCAAACGGTGGAAAGAGCCAAGATGTCCATCGACAGATGAATGGATAAAGAAGAGGTGGTATATATATACACAATGGACTATTACGCAGCCATCAAAAGGAATGAGGTGTTGCCATGGACAACGACGTGGATGGAACTGGAGGGTCCGACGATTAGTGAAATAAGTCAATCAGAGAAAGACATGTATCATATGACCTCACTGATATGAGGGATTCTTAATCTCAGGAACAGAGTGAGGCTTGCTGGAGTGGTCGGGGGGGGATGGGGTGGCTGGGTGATAGACTTTGGGGAGGGTATGAGCTACGGTGAGCGCTGTGAATTGTGTAAGACTGTTGAATCACAGATCTGTACTTCTGAAACAAATAACGCAACATATTTTAAGAATAAAGGAAAACAAGGAGACAGCAGGAGAGGAAGAATGAAGGGGAGTTAGTGAGAGGGGGAGACGGACCAGGAGAGATGATGGATTCTGAAAAAAAATCCGAGGTTTCTAGAGGGGAGGTGGGTCGGTGGATTGGTTTGACTGGTGATGGTTATTAAAGAGGGCACATTCTGCATGGAGCACTGTGTGTTAGGAACAAACAATGAATCATGGGACAGTACACCAAAACAAATGATGTAGTACATGGTGATTAACAAAGCAATAAAAAACAAAGACTGTAATAAGAGATGAAGAAGGACACTATATCCTACTTAAAGGGTCTATCCAACAAGAAGATCTCACAATTGTAAATATCTATGCCCCGAACATGGGAGCATCCAATTATATAAGGCAATTAAGAAGAAAAGCAAAGAAACACATTGACCACCATACAATCATAGTGGGGGACTTTAACACCCCCCTGACTGAAATGGCCAGATCATCTAAGCAAAAGATCAACAAGGAAAGAAAGACTTTAAATGACACACTGGACCAAATGGACTTCACAGACATATTCAGAACGTTCCATCCCAATGCAACGGAATACACATTCTTCTCTAGTGCCCATGGAACATTCTCCAGAATGGATCACATCCTAGGTCACAAATCAGGTCTCAACCGGTACCCAAAGATTGGGATCATTCCCTGCACATTTTCAGACCACAATGTTTTGAAACTAGAACTCAATCACAAGAGGAGAGTCGGAAAGAACTCAAATACATGGAGGCTAAAGAGCATCCTACGAAAGAATGAATGGGTCAACCAGGAAATTAAAGAAGAATTTAAAAAGTTCTTGGAAACCAATGAAAATGAAAACTCAACTGTCCAAAATCTTTGGGATACAGCCAAGGCAGTCCTGCGAGGAAAGTATATAGCAATACAAGCCTTTCTCAAGAAACAAGAAAGGTCTCAAATACACACCCAACCCTACACCTAAAGGAGCTGGAGAAAGAACGGCAAATAAAGCCTAAACCCAGCAGGAGAAGAGAAATCATGCAGTTCAGAGCAGAAATCAATGAAATAGAACCCAGAAGAACAGTAGAAGTGATCAACGGAACTAGGAGCTGGTACTTTGAAAGAATTCACAAGATTGATACACCCCTGTCCAGGCTGATCAAAAAGAAAAGAGAAATGACCCAAATCAACAAAATCATGAATGAAAGAGGAGAGATCACAAACAACACCAAAGAAATACAAACAATTATAAGAACGTAATCTGAGCAACCCTAGGGCAGCAAATTCCATAACCTGGAAGAAATGGGTGCATTCCTAGAGCTGTGTCAACTAACAAAACTGACCCAGGAAGAAATAGAAAACATGAACACTCCTATAACCACGAAGGCAATTGAAGTAGTCATCAAAAACCTCCCAAGAAACCAAAGCCCAGGGCCAGATGGTTTCCCAGGGGAATTCTATCAGACATTTAAAGAAGAATTAATACCTATTCTCCTGAAACTGTTCCAAACAATAGAAATGGAAGGAAAACTTCCAAACTCATTTATGAGGCCACCATTACCTTGATTCCAAAACCAGACAAAGATCCCATCAAAAAGGAGAATTAGAGACCAATATCCTTGATGAACATCGATGCAAAAATTCTCACCAAAATACTAGCCAAGAGGACCCAACAGTACATGAAAAGGAGTATTCACCATGACCAAGTGGGATTTATCCCTGGGCTGCAAGGCTGGTTCAACATCCGCAAATCAGTCAACGTGATCAAATACATTAACAAAAGAAAGAACGAGAATCATATGATCCTCCCAAGAGATGCAGAAAAAGCATTGGACAAAGTACAGCAACCTTTCTGGATCAAAACTCTTCAGAGTATAGGGACAGCGGGTACATACCTCAATATCATAAAAGCCATCTACGAAAACGCTACAGCGAATATCATTCTCAATGGGGAAAAGCTGAGATCTTTTCCCCCAAAGTCAGCAACGCGGCAGGGATAGCCACTCTCACCACTGCTATTCAACATAGTATTAGAAGTCCTAGCCACAGCAATCAGACAACAAAAAGTAATCCAAGGCATCCAAATCGGCAGAGAGGAAGTCAAACTCTCACTCTTGGCAGATGATATGATACTTTATGTGGAAAACCCAAAAGACTCCACCCCAAAACTGCTAGAACTCACACAGCAATTCCGTCAAGTAGCAGGCTATAAAATCAATGCACAGGAATCAGTGGCATTCCTATACAACAACAACAAGACAGAAGAGAGACAAATCAAGGAGTCGATCCCATTCACAACTGCACCCAAAACCAGAAGAGACCTAGCAATATATTGAACCCAAGAGGCAAGGGATCTGTACTCAGAAAACTACAAAATACGAAGGAAAGAAATTGAAGAAGACACAAAGAAACGGAAAAACGTTCCATGCTCATGGATTGGGAGAACCAACACTGTGAAGAGGTCAATGCTACCTAGAGCAATCTACACATGCAATGCAATCCCCATCAAAATACCATCCACTTTTTTCCACGAAATGGAACAAATAATCCTAAAATTTGAATGGAACCTGAAGAGACCCCGAGTAGCCAGAGGAATATTGAGAAAGAAAAGCAAAGCTGGCGGCATCACAATTCTGGACTTCCAGCTCTATGACAAAGCTGTCATCATCAAGACAGTATGGTACTGGCACAAAAACAGACACATGGATCCATGGAACAGAATCGAGAGCCCAGAAATGGACCCTCAACTCTATGGTCAACTTATCTTTGACAGAGCAGGAAGGAATGTCCAATGGCAAAAAGAGAGTCTCTTCAACAACTGGTGTTGGGAGAATTGGACAGCCCCATGCAGAAGAATGACACTGGACCATTTCCTGACACCACACACAGAAGTAGACGCCAAATTTTTGAAAGACCTCAATGTGAGACAGGAGTCCATCAAAATCCTAAAGGAGGACACAGGTAGCAAGCTCTTCGACCTCAGCCGCAGCAACTTCTTCCTAGAAACATCACCAAAGGCACGGGAAGCCAGGGCAAAAATGAACTATTGGGATTTCATCAAGATAAAAAGCTTTGGCACAGCAAAAGAAACAGTCCACAAAACCAAAAGACAACCGACAGAATGGGAGAAATTATTTGCAAATGACATATCAGATAAAGGGCTACTATCCAATATGTATAAAAACTTATCAAACTCAACACCCAAAGAACAAATAATCCAATCAAGAAATAGGCAGAAGACATGAACAGACATTTTTCCAAAGAAGACATCCAAATGGCCCACAGGCACATGAAAAAGTGCTCAACACGGCTCGGCATCAGGGAAATCCAAATCAAAACCTCAATGAGATACCACCTCACACCCGTCAGAATGGCTCAAATGAACAAGTCAGGGAACGACAGAGGTTGGCGGGGATGTGGAGAAAGGGGAACCCTCCTACACTGGTGGTGGGAATGCAAGCTGGTGCAACCCCTCTGGAAAAGTGTATGTAGGTTCCTCAAACAGTTATAATTAGAGCTACCATTCGATCCAGCAATTGCACTCCTGGGTATTTACCCCAAAGATACAAATGTAGGGACCCGAAGCGGTACGTGCACCCCATTGTTTATAGCAGCAATATCCACAATAGCCAAACGGTGGAAAGAGCCAAGATGTCCATCGACAGATGAATGGATAAAGAAGAGGTGGTATATATATACACAATGGACTATTACGCAGCCATCAAAAGGAATGAGGTGTTGCCATGGACAACGACGTGGATGGAACTGGAGGGTCCGACGATTAGTGAAATAAGTCAATCAGAGAAAGACATGTATCATATGACCTCACTGATATGAGGGATTCTTAATCTCAGGAACAGAGTGAGGCTTGCTGGAGTGGTCGGGGGGGGATGGGGTGGCTGGGTGATAGACTTTGGGGAGGGTATGAGCTACGGTGAGCGCTGTGAATTGTGTAAGACTGTTGAATCACAGATCTGTACTTCTGAAACAAATAACGCAACATATTTTAAGAATAAAGGAAAACAAGGAGACAGCAGGAGAGGAAGAATGAAGGGGAGTTAGTGAGAGGGGGAGACGGACCAGGAGAGATGATGGATTCTGAAAAAAAATCCGAGGTTTCTAGAGGGGAGGTGGGTCGGTGGATTGGTTTGACTGGTGATGGTTATTAAAGAGGGCACATTCTGCATGGAGCACTGTGTGTTAGGAACAAACAATGAATCATGGGACAGTACACCAAAACAAATGATGTAGTACATGGTGATTAACAAAGCAATAAAAAACAAAGACTGTAATAAGAGATGAAGAAGGACACTATATCCTACTTAAAGGGTCTATCCAACAAGAAGATCTCACAATTGTAAATATCTATGCCCCGAACATGGGAGCATCCAATTATATAAGGCAATTAAGAAGAAAAGCAAAGAAACACATTGACCACCATACAATCATAGTGGGGGACTTTAACACCCCCCTGACTGAAATGGCCAGATCATCTAAGCAAAAGATCAACAAGGAAAGAAAGACTTTAAATGACACACTGGACCAAATGGACTTCACAGACATATTCAGAACGTTCCATCCCAATGCAACGGAATACACATTCTTCTCTAGTGCCCATGGAACATTCTCCAGAATGGATCACATCCTAGGTCACAAATCAGGTCTCAACCGGTACCCAAAGATTGGGATCATTCCCTGCACATTTTCAGACCACAATGTTTTGAAACTAGAACTCAATCACAAGAGGAGAGTCGGAAAGAACTCAAATACATGGAGGCTAAAGAGCATCCTACGAAAGAATGAATGGGTCAACCAGGAAATTAAAGAAGAATTTAAAAAGTTCTTGGAAACCAATGAAAATGAAAACTCAACTGTCCAAAATCTTTGGGATACAGCCAAGGCAGTCCTGCGAGGAAAGTATATAGCAATACAAGCCTTTCTCAAGAAACAAGAAAGGTCTCAAATACACACCCAACCCTACACCTAAAGGAGCTGGAGAAAGAACGGCAAATAAAGCCTAAACCCAGCAGGAGAAGAGAAATCATGCAGTTCAGAGCAGAAATCAATGAAATAGAACCCAGAAGAACAGTAGAAGTGATCAACGGAACTAGGAGCTGGTACTTTGAAAGAATTCACAAGATTGATACACCCCTGTCCAGGCTGATCAAAAAGAAAAGAGAAATGACCCAAATCAACAAAATCATGAATGAAAGAGGAGAGATCACAAACAACACCAAAGAAATACAAACAATTATAAGAACGTAATCTGAGCAACCCTAGGGCAGCAAATTCCATAACCTGGAAGAAATGGGTGCATTCCTAGAGCTGTGTCAACTAACAAAACTGACCCAGGAAGAAATAGAAAACATGAACAGTCCTATAACCACGAAGGCAATTGAAGTAGTCATCAAAAACCTCCCAAGAAACCAAAGCCCAGGGCCAGATGGTTTCCCAGGGGAATTCTATCAGACATTTAAAGAAGAATTAATACCTATTCTCCTGAAACTGTTCCAAACAATAGAAATGGAAGGAAAACTTCCAAACTCATTTATGAGGCCACCATTACCTTGATTCCAAAACCAGACAAAGATCCCATCAAAAAGGAGAATTAGAGACCAATATCCTTGATGAACATCGATGCAAAAATTCTCACCAAAATACTAGCCAAGAGGACCCAACAGTACATGAAAAGGAGTATTCACCATGACCAAGTGGGATTTATCCCTGGGCTGCAAGGCTGGTTCAACATCCGCAAATCAGTCAACGTGATCAAATACATTAACAAAAGAAAGAACGAGAATCATATGATCCTCCCAAGAGATGCAGAAAAAGCATTGGACAAAGTACAGCAACCTTTCTGGATCAAAACTCTTCAGAGTATAGGGACAGCGGGTACATACCTCAATATCATAAAAGCCATCTACGAAAACGCTACAGCGAATATCATTCTCAATGGGGAAAAGCTGAGATCTTTTCCCCCAAAGTCAGCAACGCGGCAGGGATAGCCACTCTCACCACTGCTATTCAACATAGTATTAGAAGTCCTAGCCACAGCAATCAGACAACAAAAAGTAATCCAAGGCATCCAAATCGGCAGAGAGGAAGTCAAACTCTCACTCTTGGCAGATGATATGATACTTTATGTGGAAAACCCAAAAGACTCCACCCCAAAACTGCTAGAACTCACACAGCAATTCCGTCAAGTAGCAGGCTATAAAATCAATGCACAGGAATCAGTGGCATTCCTATACAACAACAACAAGACAGAAGAGAGACAAATCAAGGAGTCGATCCCATTCACAACTGCACCCAAAACCAGAAGAGACCTAGCAATATATTGAACCCAAGAGGCAAGGGATCTGTACTCAGAAAACTACAAAATACGAAGGAAAGAAATTGAAGAAGACACAAAGAAACGGAAAAACGTTCCATGCTCATGGATTGGGAGAACCAACACTGTGAAGAGGTCAATGCTACCTAGAGCAATCTACACATGCAATGCAATCCCCATCAAAATACCATCCACTTTTTTCCACGAAATGGAACAAATAATCCTAAAATTTGAATGGAACCTGAAGAGACCCCGAGTAGCCAGAGGAATATTGAGAAAGAAAAGCAAAGCTGGCGGCATCACAATTCTGGACTTCCAGCTCTATGACAAAGCTGTCATCATCAAGACAGTATGGTACTGGCACAAAAACAGACACATGGATCCATGGAACAGAATCGAGAGCCCAGAAATGGACCCTCAACTCTATGGTCAACTTATCTTTGACAGAGCAGGAAGGAATGTCCAATGGCAAAAAGAGAGTCTCTTCAACAACTGGTGTTGGGAGAATTGGACAGCCCCATGCAGAAGAATGACACTGGACCATTTCCTGACACCACACACAGAAGTAGACGCCAAATGGTTGAAAGACCTCAATGTGAGACAGGAGTCCATCAAAATCCTAAAGGAGGACACAGGTAGCAAGCTCTTCGACCTCAGCCGCAGCAACTTCTTCCTAGAAACATCACCAAAGGCACGGGAAGCCAGGGCAAAAATGAACTATTGGGATTTCATCAAGATAAAAAGCTTTGGCACAGCAAAAGAAACAGTCCACAAAACCAAAAGACAACCGACAGAATGGGAGAAATTATTTGCAAATGACATATCAGATAAAGGGCTACTATCCAATATGTATAAAAACTTATCAAACTCAACACCCAAAGAACAAATAATCCAATCAAGAAATAGGCAGAAGACATGAACAGACATTTTTCCAAAGAAGACATCCAAATGGCCCACAGGCACATGAAAAAGTGCTCAACACGGCTCGGCATCAGGGAAATCCAAATCAAAACCTCAATGAGATACCACCTCACACCCGTCAGAATGGCTCAAATGAACAAGTCAGGGAACGACAGAGGTTGGCGGGGATGTGGAGAAAGGGGAACCCTCCTACACTGGTGGTGGGAATGCAAGCTGGTGCAACCCCTCTGGAAAAGTGTATGTAGGTTCCTCAAACAGTTATAATTAGAGCTACCATTCGATCCAGCAATTGCACTCCTGGGTATTTACCCCAAAGATACAAATGTAGGGACCCGAAGCGGTACGTGCACCCCATTGTTTATAGCAGCAATATCCACAATAGCCAAACGGTGGAAAGAGCCAAGATGTCCATCGACAGATGAATGGATAAAGAAGAGGTGGTATATATATACACCATGGACTATTACGCAGCCATCAAAAGGAATGAGGTGTTGCCATGGACAACGACGTGGATGGAACTGGAGGGTCCGACGATTAGTGAAATAAGTCAATCAGAGAAAGACATGTATCATATGACCTCACTGATATGAGGGATTCTTAATCTCAGGAACAGAGTGAGGCTTGCTGGAGTGGTCGGGGGGGGGATGGGGTGGCTGGGTGATAGACTTTGGGGAGGGTATGAGCTACGGTGAGCGCTGTGAATTGTGTAAGACTGTTGAATCACAGATCTGTACTTCTGAAACAAATAACGCAACATATTTTAAGAATAAAGGAAAACAAGGAGACAGCAGGAGAGGAAGAATGAAGGGGAGTTAGTGAGAGGGGGAGACGGACCAGGAGAGATGATGGATTCTGAAAAAAAATCCGAGGTTTCTAGAGGGGAGGTGGGTCGGTGGATTGGTTTGACTGGTGATGGTTATTAAAGAGGGCACATTCTGCATGGAGCACTGTGTGTTAGGAACAAACAATGAATCATGGGACAGTACACCAAAACAAATGATGTAGTACATGGTGATTAACAAAGCAATAAAAAACAAAGACTGTAATAAGAGATGAAGAAGGACACTATATCCTACTTAAAGGGTCTATCCAACAAGAAGATCTCACAATTGTAAATATCTATGCCCCGAACATGGGAGCATCCAATTATATAAGGCAATTAAGAAGAAAAGCAAAGAAACACATTGACCACCATACAATCATAGTGGGGGACTTTAACACCCCCCTGACTGAAATGGCCAGATCATCTAAGCAAAAGATCAACAAGGAAATAAAGACTTTAAATGACACACTGGACCAAATGGACTTCACAGACATATTCAGAACGTTCCATCCCAATGCAACGGAATACACATTCTTCTCTAGTGCCCATGGAACATTCTCCAGAATGGATCACATCCTAGGTCACAAATCAGGTCTCAACCGGTACCCAAAGATTGGGATCATTCCCTGCACATTTTCAGACCACAATGTTTTGAAACTAGAACTCAATCACAAGAGGAGAGTCGGAAAGAACTCAAATACATGGAGGCTAAAGAGCATCCTACGAAAGAATGAATGGGTCAACCAGGAAATTAAAGAAGAATTTAAAAAGTTCATGGAAACCAATGAAAATGAAAACTCAACTGTCCAAAATCTTTGGGATACAGCCAAGGCAGTCCTGCGAGGAAAGTATATAGCAATACAAGCCTTTCTCAAGAAACAAGAAAGGTCTCAAATACACACCCAACCCTACACCTAAAGGAGCTGGAGAAAGAACGGCAAATAAAGCCTAAACCCAGCAGGAGAAGAGAAATCATGCAGTTCAGAGCAGAAATCAATGAAATAGAACCCAGAAGAACAGTAGAAGTGATCAACGGAACTAGGAGCTGGTACTTTGAAAGAATTCACAAGATTGATACACCCCTGTCCAGGCTGATCAAAAAGAAAAGAGAAATGACCCAAATCAACAAAATCATGAATGAAAGAGGAGAGATCACAAACAACACCAAAGAAATACAAACAATTATAAGAACGTAATCTGAGCAACCCTAGGGCAGCAAATTCCATAACCTGGAAGAAATGGGTGCATTCCTAGAGATGTGTCAACTAACAAAACTGACCCAGGAAGAAATAGAAAACATGAACAGTCCTATAACCACGAAGGCAATTGAAGTAGTCATCAAAAACCTCCCAAGAAACCAAAGCCCAGGGCCAGATGGTTTCCCAGGGGAATTCTATCAGACATTTAAAGAAGAATTAATACCTATTCTCCTGAAACTGTTCCAAACAATAGAAATGGAAGGAAAACTTCCAAACTCATTTATGAGGCCACCATTACCTTGATTCCAAAACCAGACAAAGATCCCATCAAAAAGGAGAATTAGAGACCAATATCCTTGATGAACATCGATGCAAAAATTCTCACCAAAATACTAGCCAAGAGGACCCAACAGTACATGAAAAGGAGTATTCACCATGACCAAGTGGGATTTATCCCTGGGCTGCAAGGCTGGTTCAGCATCCGCAAATCAGTCAACGTGATCAAATACATTAACAAAAGAAAGAACGAGAATCATATGATCCTCCCAAGAGATGCAGAAAAAGCATTGGACAAAGTACAGCAACCTTTCTGGATCAAAACTCTTCAGAGTATAGGGACAGCGGGTACATACCTCAATATCATAAAAGCCATCTACGAAAACGCTACAGCGAATATCATTCTCAATGGGGAAAAGCTGAGATCTTTTCCCCCAAAGTCAGCAACGCGGCAGGGATAGCCACTCTCACCACTGCTATTCAACATAGTATTAGAAGTCCTAGCCACAGCAATCAGAAAACAAAAAGTAATCCAAGGCATCCAAATCGGCAGAGAGGAAGTCAAACTCTCACTCTTGGCAGATGATATGATACTTTATGTGGAAAACCCAAAAGACTCCACCCCAAAACTGCTAGAACTCACACAGCAATTCCGTCAAGTAGCAGGCTATAAAATCAATGCACAGGAATCAGTGGCATTCCTATACAACAACAACAAGACAGAAGAGAGACAAATCAAGGAGTCGATCCCATTCACAACTGCACCCAAAACCAGAAGAGACCTAGCAATATATTGAACCCAAGAGGCAAGGGATCTGTACTCAGAAAACTACAAAATACGAAGGAAAGAAATTGAAGAAGACACAAAGAAACGGAAAAACGTTCCATGCTCATGGATTGGGAGAACCAACACTGTGAAGAGGTCAATGCTACCTAGAGCAATCTACACATGCAATGCAATCCCCATCAAAATACCATCCACTTTTTTCCACGAAATGGAACAAATAATCCTAAAATTTGAATGGAACCTGAAGAGACCCCGAGTAGCCAGAGGAATATTGAGAAAGAAAAGCAAAGCTGGCGGCATCACAATTCTGGACTTCCAGCTCTATGACAAAGCTGTCATCATCAAGACAGTATGGTACTGGCACAAAAACAGACACATGGATCCATGGAACAGAATCGAGAGCCCAGAAATGGACCCTCAACTCTATGGTCAACTTATCTTTGACAGAGCAGGAAGGAATGTCCAATGGCAAAAAGAGAGTCTCTTCAACAACTGGTGTTGGGAGAATTGGACAGCCCCATGCAGAAGAATGACACTGGACCATTTCCTGACACCACACACAGAAGTAGACGCCAAATGGTTGAAAGACCTCAATGTGAGACAGGAGTCCATCAAAATCCTAAAGGAGGACACAGGTAGCAAGCTCTTCGACCTCAGCCGCAGCAACTTCTTCCTAGAAACATCACCAAAGGCACGGGAAGCCAGGGCAAAAATGAACTATTGGGATTTCATCAAGATAAAAAGCTTTGGCACAGCAAAAGAAACAGTCCACAAAACCAAAAGACAACCGACAGAATGGGAGAAATTATTTGCAAATGACATATCAGATAAAGGGCTACTATCCAATATGTATAAAAACTTATCAAACTCAACACCCAAAGAACAAATAATCCAATCAAGAAATAGGCAGAAGACATGAACAGACATTTTTCCAAAGAAGACATCCAAATGGCCCACAGGCACATGAAAAAGTGCTCAACACGGCTCGGCATCAGGGAAATCCAAATCAAAACCTCAATGAGATACCACCTCACACCCGTCAGAATGGCTCAAATGAACAAGTCAGGGAACGACAGAGGTTGGCGGGGATGTGGAGAAAGGGGAACCCTCCTACACTGGTGGTGGGAATGCAAGCTGGTGCAACCCCTCTGGAAAAGTGTATGTAGGTTCCTCAAACAGTTATAATTAGAGCTACCATTCGATCCAGCAATTGCACTCCTGGGTATTTACCCCAAAGATACAAATGTAGGGACCCGAAGCGGTACGTGCACCCCATTGTTTATAGCAGCAATATCCACAATAGCCAAACGGTGGAAAGAGCCAAGATGTCCATCGACAGATGAATGGATAAAGAAGAGGTGGTATATATATACACCATGGACTATTACGCAGCCATCAAAAGGAATGAGGTGTTGCCATGGACAACGACGTGGATGGAACTGGAGGGTCCGACGATTAGTGAAATAAGTCAATCAGAGAAAGACATGTATCATATGACCTCACTGATATGAGGGATTCTTAATCTCAGGAACAGAGTGAGGCTTGCTGGAGTGGTCGGGGGGGGGATGGGGTGGCTGGGTGATAGACTTTGGGGAGGGTATGAGCTACGGTGAGCGCTGTGAATTGTGTAAGACTGTTGAATCACAGATCTGTACTTCTGAAACAAATAACGCAACATATTTTAAGAATAAAGGAAAACAAGGAGACAGCAGGAGAGGAAGAATGAAGGGGAGTTAGTGAGAGGGGGAGACGGACCAGGAGAGATGATGGATTCTGAAAAAAAATCCGAGGTTTCTAGAGGGGAGGTGGGTCGGTGGATTGGTTTGACTGGTGATGGTTATTAAAGAGGGCACATTCTGCATGGAGCACTGTGTGTTAGGAACAAACAATGAATCATGGGACAGTACACCAAAACAAATGATGTAGTACATGGTGATTAACAAAGCAATAAAAAACAAAGACTGTAATAAGAGATGAAGAAGGACACTATATCCTACTTAAAGGGTCTATCCAACAAGAAGATCTCACAATTGTAAATATCTATGCCCCGAACATGGGAGCATCCAATTATATAAGGCAATTAAGAAGAAAAGCAAAGAAACACATTGACCACCATACAATCATAGTGGGGGACTTTAACACCCCCCTGACTGAAATGGCCAGATCATCTAAGCAAAAGATCAACAAGGAAATAAAGACTTTAAATGACACACTGGACCAAATGGACTTCACAGACATATTCAGAACGTTCCATCCCAATGCAACGGAATACACATTCTTCTCTAGTGCCCATGGAACATTCTCCAGAATGGATCACATCCTAGGTCACAAATCAGGTCTCAACCGGTACCCAAAGATTGGGATCATTCCCTGCACATTTTCAGACCACAATGTTTTGAAACTAGAACTCAATCACAAGAGGAGAGTCGGAAAGAACTCAAATACATGGAGGCTAAAGAGCATCCTACGAAAGAATGAATGGGTCAACCAGGAAATTAAAGAAGAATTTAAAAAGTTCATGGAAACCAATGAAAATGAAAACTCAACTGTCCAAAATCTTTGGGATACAGCCAAGGCAGTCCTGCGAGGAAAGTATATAGCAATACAAGCCTTTCTCAAGAAACAAGAAAGGTCTCAAATACACACCCAACCCTACACCTAAAGGAGCTGGAGAAAGAACGGCAAATAAAGCCTAAACCCAGCAGGAGAAGAGAAATCATGCAGTTCAGAGCAGAAATCAATGAAATAGAACCCAGAAGAACAGTAGAAGTGATCAACGGAACTAGGAGCTGGTACTTTGAAAGAATTCACAAGATTGATACACCCCTGTCCAGGCTGATCAAAAAGAAAAGAGAAATGACCCAAATCAACAAAATCATGAATGAAAGAGGAGAGATCACAAACAACACCAAAGAAATACAAACAATTATAAGAACGTAATCTGAGCAACCCTAGGGCAGCAAATTCCATAACCTGGAAGAAATGGGTGCATTCCTAGAGATGTGTCAACTAACAAAACTGACCCAGGAAGAAATAGAAAACATGAACAGTCCTATAACCACGAAGGCAATTGAAGTAGTCATCAAAAACCTCCCAAGAAACCAAAGCCCAGGGCCAGATGGTTTCCCAGGGGAATTCTATCAGACATTTAAAGAAGAATTAATACCTATTCTCCTGAAACTGTTCCAAACAATAGAAATGGAAGGAAAACTTCCAAACTCATTTATGAGGCCACCATTACCTTGATTCCAAAACCAGACAAAGATCCCATCAAAAAGGAGAATTAGAGACCAATATCCTTGATGAACATCGATGCAAAAATTCTCACCAAAATACTAGCCAAGAGGACCCAACAGTACATGAAAAGGAGTATTCACCATGACCAAGTGGGATTTATCCCTGGGCTGCAAGGCTGGTTCAGCATCCGCAAATCAGTCAACGTGATCAAATACATTAACAAAAGAAAGAACGAGAATCATATGATCCTCCCAAGAGATGCAGAAAAAGCATTGGACAAAGTACAGCAACCTTTCTGGATCAAAACTCTTCAGAGTATAGGGACAGCGGGTACATACCTCAATATCATAAAAGCCATCTACGAAAACGCTACAGCGAATATCATTCTCAATGGGGAAAAGCTGAGATCTTTTCCCCCAAAGTCAGCAACGCGGCAGGGATAGCCACTCTCACCACTGCTATTCAACATAGTATTAGAAGTCCTAGCCACAGCAATCAGAAAACAAAAAGTAATCCAAGGCATCCAAATCGGCAGAGAGGAAGTCAAACTCTCACTCTTGGCAGATGATATGATACTTTATGTGGAAAACCCAAAAGACTCCACCCCAAAACTGCTAGAACTCACACAGCAATTCCGTCAAGTAGCAGGCTATAAAATCAATGCACAGGAATCAGTGGCATTCCTATACAACAACAACAAGACAGAAGAGAGACAAATCAAGGAGTCGATCCCATTCACAACTGCACCCAAAACCAGAAGAGACCTAGCAATATATTGAACCCAAGAGGCAAGGGATCTGTACTCAGAAAACTACAAAATACGAAGGAAAGAAATTGAAGAAGACACAAAGAAACGGAAAAACGTTCCATGCTCATGGATTGGGAGAACCAACACTGTGAAGAGGTCAATGCTACCTAGAGCAATCTACACATGCAATGCAATCCCCATCAAAATACCATCCACTTTTTTCCACGAAATGGAACAAATAATCCTAAAATTTGAATGGAACCTGAAGAGACCCCGAGTAGCCAGAGGAATATTGAGAAAGAAAAGCAAAGCTGGCGGCATCACAATTCTGGACTTCCAGCTCTATGACAAAGCTGTCATCATCAAGACAGTATGGTACTGGCACAAAAACAGACACATGGATCCATGGAACAGAATCGAGAGCCCAGAAATGGACCCTCAACTCTATGGTCAACTTATCTTTGACAGAGCAGGAAGGAATGTCCAATGGCAAAAAGAGAGTCTCTTCAACAACTGGTGTTGGGAGAATTGGACAGCCCCATGCAGAAGAATGACACTGGACCATTTCCTGACACCACACACAGAAGTAGACGCCAAATGTTTGAAAGACCTCAATGTGAGACAGGAGTCCATCAAAATCCTAAAGGAGGACACAGGTAGCAAGCTCTTCGACCTCAGCCGCAGCAACTTCTTCCTAGAAACATCACCAAAGGCACGGGAAGCCAGGGCAAAAATGAACTATTGGGATTTCATCAAGATAAAAAGCTTTGGCACAGCAAAAGAAACAGTCCACAAAACCAAAAGACAACCGACAGAATGGGAGAAATTATTTGCAAATGACATATCAGATAAAGGGCTACTATCCAATATGTATAAAAACTTATCAAACTCAACACCCAAAGAACAAATAATCCAATCAAGAAATAGGCAGAAGACATGAACAGACATTTTTCCAAAGAAGACATCCAAATGGCCCACAGGCACATGAAAAAGTGCTCAACACGGCTCGGCATCAGGGAAATCCAAATCAAAACCTCAATGAGATACCACCTCACACCCGTCAGAATGGCTCAAATGAACAAGTCAGGGAACGACAGAGGTTGGCGGGGATGTGGAGAAAGGGGAACCCTCCTACACTGGTGGTGGGAATGCAAGCTGGTGCAACCCCTCTGGAAAAGTGTATGTAGGTTCCTCAAACAGTTATAATTAGAGCTACCATTCGATCCAGCAATTGCACTCCTGGGTATTTACCCCAAAGATACAAATGTAGGGACCCGAAGCGGTACGTGCACCCCATTGTTTATAGCAGCAATATCCACAATAGCCAAACGGTGGAAAGAGCCAAGATGTCCATCGACAGATGAATGGATAAAGAAGAGGTGGTATATATATACACAATGGACTATTACGCAGCCATCAAAAGGAATGAGGTGTTGCCATGGACAACGACGTGGATGGAACTGGAGGGTCCGACGATTAGTGAAATAAGTCAATCAGAGAAAGACATGTATCATATGACCTCACTGATATGAGGGATTCTTAATCTCAGGAACAGAGTGAGGCTTGCTGGAGTGGTCGGGGGGGGGATGGGGTGGCTGGGTGATAGACTTTGGGGAGGGTATGAGCTACGGTGAGCGCTGTGAATTGTGTAAGACTGTTGAATCACAGATCTGTACTTCTGAAACAAATAACGCAACATATTTTAAGAATAAAGGAAAACAAGGAGACAGCAGGAGAGGAAGAATGAAGGGGAGTTAGTGAGAGGGGGAGACGGACCAGGAGAGATGATGGATTCTGAAAAAAAATCCGAGGTTTCTAGAGGGGAGGTGGGTCGGTGGATTGGTTTGACTGGTGATGGTTATTAAAGAGGGCACATTCTGCATGGAGCACTGTGTGTTAGGAACAAACAATGAATCATGGGACAGTACACCAAAACAAATGATGTAGTACATGGTGATTAACAAAGCAATAAAAAACAAAGACTGTAATAAGAGATGAAGAAGGACACTCTATCCTACTTAAAGGGTCTATCCAACAAGAAGATCTCACAATTGTAAATATCTATGCCCCGAACATGGGAGCATCCAATTATATAAGGCAATTAAGAAGAAAAGCAAAGAAACACATTGACCACCATACAATCATAGTGGGGGACTTTAACACCCCCCTGACTGAAATGGCCAGATCATCTAAGCAAAAGATCAACAAGGAAATAAAGACTTTAAATGACACACTGGACCAAATGGACTTCACAGACATATTCAGAACGTTCCATCCCAATGCAACGGAATACACATTCTTCTCTAGTGCCCATGGAACATTCTCCAGAATGGATCACATCCTAGGTCACAAATCAGGTCTCAACCGGTACCCAAAGATTGGGATCATTCCCTGCACATTTTCAGACCACAATGTTTTGAAACTAGAACTCAATCACAAGAGGAGAGTCGGAAAGAACTCAAATACATGGAGGCTAAAGAGCATCCTACGAAAGAATGAATGGGTCAACCAGGAAATTAAAGAAGAATTTAAAAAGTTCTTGGAAACCAATGAAAATGAAAACTCAACTGTCCAAAATCTTTGGGATACAGCCAAGGCAGTCCTGCGAGGAAAGTATATAGCAATACAAGCCTTTCTCAAGAAACAAGAAAGGTCTCAAATACACACCCAACCCTACACCTAAAGGAGCTGGAGAAAGAACGGCAAATAAAGCCTAAACCCAGCAGGAGAAGAGAAATCATGCAGTTCAGAGCAGAAATCAATGAAATAGAACCCAGAAGAACAGTAGAAGTGATCAACGGAACTAGGAGCTGGTACTTTGAAAGAATTCACAAGATTGATACACCCCTGTCCAGGCTGATCAAAAAGAAAAGAGAAATGACCCAAATCAACAAAATCATGAATGAAAGAGGAGAGATCACAAACAACACCAAAGAAATACAAACAATTATAAGAACGTAATCTGAGCAACCCTAGGGCAGCAAATTCCATAACCTGGAAGAAATGGGTGCATTCCTAGAGATGTGTCAACTAACAAAACTGACCCAGGAAGAAATAGAAAACATGAACAGTCCTATAACCACGAAGGCAATTGAAGTAGTCATCAAAAACCTCCCAAGAAACCAAAGCCCAGGGCCAGATGGTTTCCCAGGGGAATTCTATCAGACATTTAAAGAAGAATTAATACCTATTCTCCTGAAACTGTTCCAAACAATAGAAATGGAAGGAAAACTTCCAAACTCATTTATGAGGCCACCATTACCTTGATTCCAAAACCAGACAAAGATCCCATCAAAAAGGAGAATTAGAGACCAATATCCTTGATGAACATCGATGCAAAAATTCTCACCAAAATACTAGCCAAGAGGACCCAACAGTACATGAAAAGGAGTATTCACCATGACCAAGTGGGATTTATCCCTGGGCTGCAAGGCTGGTTCAACATCCGCAAATCAGTCAACGTGATCAAATACATTAACAAAAGAAAGAACGAGAATCATATGATCCTCCCAAGAGATGCAGAAAAAGCATTGGACAAAGTACAGCAACCTTTCTGGATCAAAACTCTTCAGAGTATAGGGACAGCGGGTACATACCTCAATATCATAAAAGCCATCTACGAAAACGCTACAGCGAATATCATTCTCAATGGGGAAAAGCTGAGATCTTTTCCCCCAAAGTCAGCAACGCGGCAGGGATAGCCACTCTCACCACTGCTATTCAACATAGTATTAGAAGTCCTAGCCACAGCAATCAGACAACAAAAAGTAATCCAAGGCATCCAAATCGGCAGAGAGGAAGTCAAACTCTCACTCTTGGCAGATGATATGATACTTTATGTGGAAAACCCAAAAGACTCCACCCCAAAACTGCTAGAACTCACACAGCAATTCCGTCAAGTAGCAGGCTATAAAATCAATGCACAGGAATCAGTGGCATTCCTATACAACAACAACAAGACAGAAGAGAGACAAATCAAGGAGTCGATCCCATTCACAACTGCACCCAAAACCAGAAGAGACCTAGCAATATATTGAACCCAAGAGGCAAGGGATCTGTACTCAGAAAACTACAAAATACGAAGGAAAGAAATTGAAGAAGACACAAAGAAACGGAAAAACGTTCCATGCTCATGGATTGGGAGAACCAACACTGTGAAGAGGTCAATGCTACCTAGAGCAATCTACACATGCAATGCAATCCCCATCAAAATACCATCCACTTTTTTCCACGAAATGGAACAAATAATCCTAAAATTTGAATGGAACCTGAAGAGACCCCGAGTAGCCAGAGGAATATTGAGAAAGAAAAGCAAAGCTGGCGGCATCACAATTCTGGACTTCCAGCTCTATGACAAAGCTGTCATCATCAAGACAGTATGGTACTGGCACAAAAACAGACACATGGATCCATGGAACAGAATCGAGAGCCCAGAAATGGACCCTCAACTCTATGGTCAACTTATCTTTGACAGAGCAGGAAGGAATGTCCAATGGCAAAAAGAGAGTCTCTTCAACAACTGGTGTTGGGAGAATTGGACAGCCCCATGCAGAAGAATGACACTGGACCATTTCCTGACACCACACACAGAAGTAGACGCCAAATGTTTGAAAGACCTCAATGTGAGACAGGAGTCCATCAAAATCCTAAAGGAGGACACAGGTAGCAAGCTCTTCGACCTCAGCCGCAGCAACTTCTTCCTAGAAACATCACCAAAGGCACGGGAAGCCAGGGCAAAAATGAACTATTGGGATTTCATCAAGATAAAAAGCTTTGGCACAGCAAAAGAAACAGTCCACAAAACCAAAAGACAACCGACAGAATGGGAGAAATTATTTGCAAATGACATATCAGATAAAGGGCTACTATCCAATATGTATAAAAACTTATCAAACTCAACACCCAAAGAACAAATAATCCAATCAAGAAATAGGCAGAAGACATGAACAGACATTTTTCCAAAGAAGACATCCAAATGGCCCACAGGCACATGAAAAAGTGCTCAACACGGCTCGGCATCAGGGAAATCCAAATCAAAACCTCAATGAGATACCACCTCACACCCGTCAGAATGGCTCAAATGAACAAGTCAGGGAACGACAGAGGTTGGCGGGGATGTGGAGAAAGGGGAACCCTCCTACACTGGTGGTGGGAATGCAAGCTGGTGCAACCCCTCTGGAAAAGTGTATGGAGGTTCCTCAAACAGTTATAATTAGAGCTACCATTCGATCCAGCAATTGCACTCCTGGGTATTTACCCCAAAGATACAAATGTAGGGACCCGAAGCGGTACGTGCACCCCATTGTTTATAGCAGCAATATCCACAATAGCCAAACGGTGGAAAGAGCCAAGATGTCCATCGAGAGATGAATGGATAAAGAAGAGGTGGTATATATATACACAATGGACTATTACGCAGCCATCAAAAGGAATGAGGTGTTGCCATGGACAACGACGTGGATGGAACTGGAGGGTCCGACGATTAGTGAAATAAGTCAATCAGAGAAAGACATGTATCATATGACCTCACTGATATGAGGGATTCTTAATCTCAGGAACAGAGTGAGGCTTGCTGGAGTGGTCGGGGGGGGATGGGGTGGCTGGGTGATAGACTTTGGGGAGGGTATGAGCTACGGTGAGCGCTGTGAATTGTGTAAGACTGTTGAATCACAGATCTGTACTTCTGAAACAAAGAACGCAACATATTTTAAGAATAAAGGAAAACAAGGAGACAGCAGGAGAGGAAGAATGAAGGGGAGTTAGTGAGAGGGGGAGACGGACCAGGAGAGATGATGGATTCTGAAAAAAAATCCGAGGTTTCTAGAGGGGAGGTGGGTCGGTGGATTGGTTTGACTGGTGATGGTTATTAAAGAGGGCACATTCTGCATGGAGCACTGTGTGTTAGGAACAAACAATGAATCATGGGACAGTACACCAAAACAAATGATGTAGTACATGGTGATTAACAAAGCAATAAAAAACAAAGACTGTAATAAGAGATGAAGAAGGACACTATATCCTACTTAAAGGGTCTATCCAACAAGAAGATCTCACAATTGTAAATATCTATGCCCCGAACATGGGAGCATCCAATTATATAAGGCAATTAAGAAGAAAAGCAAAGAAACACATTGAGCACCATACAATCATAGTGGGGGACTTTAACACCCCCCTGACTGAAATGGCCAGATCATCTAAGCAAAAGATCAACAAGGAAAGAAAGACTTTAAATGACACACTGGACCAAATGGACTTCACAGACATATTCAGAACGTTCCATCCCAATGCAACGGAATACACTTTCTTCTCTAGTGCCCATGGAACATTCTCCAGAATGGATCACATCCTAGGTCACAAATCAGGTCTCAACCGGTACCCAAAGATTGGGATCATTCCCTGCACATTTTCAGACCACAATGCTTTGAAACTAGAACTCAATCACAAGAGGAGAGTCGGAAAGAACTCAAATACATGGAGGCTAAAGAGCATCCTACGAAAGAATGAATGGGTCAACCAGGAAATTAAAGAAGAATTTAAAAAGTTCATGGAAACCAATGAAAATGAAAACTCAACTGTCCAAAATCTTTGGGATACAGCCAAGGCAGTCCTGCGAGGAAAGTATATAGCAATACAAGCCTTTCTCAAGAAACAAGAAAGGTCTCAAATACACACCCAACCCTACACCTAAAGGAGCTGGAGAAAGAACGGCAAATAAAGCCTAAACCCAGCAGGAGAAGAGAAATCATGCAGTTCAGAGCAGAAATCAATGAAATAGAACCCAGAAGAACAGTAGAAGTGATCCACGGAACTAGGAGCTGGTACTTTGAAAGAATTCACAAGATTGATACACCCCTGTCCAGGCTGATCAAAAAGAAAAGAGAAATGACCCAAATCAACAAAATCATGAATGAAAGAGGAGAGATCACAAACAACACCAAAGAAATACAAACAATTATAAGAACGTAATCTGAGCAACCCTAGGGCAGCAAATTCCATAACCTGGAAGAAATGGGTGCATTCCTAGAGATGTGTCAACTAACAAAACTGACCCAGGAAGAAATAGAAAACATGAACAGTCCTATAACCACGAAGGCAATTGAAGTAGTCATCAAAAACCTCCCAAGAAACCAAAGCCCAGGGCCAGATGGTTTCCCAGGGGAATTCTATCAGACATTTAAAGAAGAATTAATACCTATTCTCCTGAAACTGTTCCAAACAATAGAAATGGAAGGAAAACTTCCAAACTCATTTATGAGGCCACCATTACCTTGATTCCAAAACCAGACAAAGATCCCATCAAAAAGGAGAATTAGAGACCAATATCCTTGATGAACATCGATGCAAAAATTCTCACCAAAACTCTAGCCAAGAGGACCCAACAGTACATGAAAAGGAGTATTCACCATGACCAAGTGGGATTTATCCCTGGGCTGCAAGGCTGGTTCAACATCCGCAAATCAGTCAACGTGATCAAATACATTAACAAAAGAAAGAACGAGAATCATATGATCCTCCCAAGAGATGCAGAAAAAGCATTGGACAAAGTACAGCAACCTTTCTGGATCAAAACTCTTCAGAGTATAGGGACAGCGGGTACATACCTCAATATCATAAAAGCCATCTACGAAAACGCTACAGCGAATATCATTCTCAATGGGGAAAAGCTGAGATCTTTTCCCCCAAAGTCAGCAACGCGGCAGGGATAGCCACTCTCACCACTGCTATTCAACATAGTATTAGAAGTCCTAGCCACAGCAATCAGACAACAAAAAGTAATCCAAGGCATCCAAATCGGCAGAGAGGAAGTCAAACTCTCACTCTTGGCAGATGATATGATACTTTATGTGGAAAACCCAAAAGACTCCACCCCAAAACTGCTAGAACTCACACAGCAATTCCGTCAAGTAGCAGGCTATAAAATCAATGCACAGGAATCAGTGGCATTCCTATACACCAACAACAAGACAGAAGAGAGACAAATCAAGGAGTCGATCCCATTCACAACTGCACCCAAAACCTGAAGAGACCTAGGAATATATTCATCCCAAGAGGCAAAGGATCTGTACTCAGAAAACTACAAAATACGCAGGAAAGAAATTGAAGAAGACACAAAGAAACGGAAAAACGTTCCATGCTCATGGATTGGGAGAACCAACATTGTGAAGAGGTCAATGCTACCTAGAGCAATCTACACATGCAATGCAATCCCCATCAAAATACCATCCACTTTTTTCCACGAAATGGAACAAATAATCCTAAAATTTGAATGGAACCTGAAGAGACCCCGAGTAGCCAGAGGAATATTGAGAAAGAAAAGCAAAGCTGGCGGCATCACAATTCTGGACTTCCAGCTCTATGACAAAGCTGTCATCATCAAGACAGTATGGTACTGGCACAAAAACAGACACATGGATCCATGGAACAGAATCGAGAGCCCAGAAATGGACCCTCAACTCTATGGTCAACTTATCTTTGACAGAGCAGGAAGGAATGTCCAATGGCAAAAAGAGAGTCTCTTCAACAACTGGTGTTGGGAGAATTGGACAGCCCCATGCAGAAGAATGACACTGGACCATTTCCTGACACCACACACAGAAGTAGACGCCAAATGGTTGAAAGACCTCAATGTGAGACAGGAGTCAATCAAAATCCTAAAGGAGGACACAGGTAGCAAGCTCTTCGACCTCAGCCGCAGCAACTTCTTCCTAGAAACATCACCAAAGGCACGGGAAGCCAGGGCAAAAATGAACTATTGGGATTTCATCAAGATAAAAAGCTTTGGCACAGCAAAAGAAACAGTCCACAAAACCAAAAGACAACCGACAGAATGGGAGAAATTATTTGCAAATGACATATCAGATAAAGGGCTACTATCCAATATGTATAAAAACTTATCAAACTCAACACCCAAAGAACAAATAATCCAATCAAGAAATAGGCAGAAGACATGAACAGACATTTTTCCAAAGAAGACATCCAAATGGCCCACAGGCACATGAAAAAGTGCTCAACACGGCTCGGCATCAGGGAAATCCAAATCAAAACCTCAATGAGATACCACCTCACACCCGTCAGAATGGCTCAAATGAACAAGTCAGGGAACGACAGAGGTTGGCGGGGATGTGGAGAAAGGGGAACCCTCCTACACTGGTGGTGGGAATGCAAGCTGGTGCAACCCCTCTGGAAAAGTGTATGGAGGTTCCTCAAACAGTTATAATTAGAGCTACCATTCGATCCAGCAATTGCACTCCTGGGTATTTACCCCAAAGATACAAATGTAGGGACCCGAAGCGGTACGTGCACCCCATTGTTTATAGCAGCAATATCCACAATAGCCAAACGGTGGAAAGAGCCAAGATGTCCATCGACAGATGAATGGATAAAGAAGAGGTGGTATATATATTCACAATGGACTATTACGCAGCCATCAAAAGGAATGAGGTGTTGCCATGGACAACGACGTGGATGGAACTGGAGGGTCCGACGATTAGTGAAATAAGTCAATCAGAGAAAGACATGTATCATATGACCTCACTGATATGAGGGATTCTTAATCTCAGGAACAGAGTGAGGCTTGCTGGAGTGGTCGGGGGGGGGGATGGGGTGGCTGGGTGATAGACTTTGGGGAGGGTATGAGCTACGGTGAGCGCTGTGAATTGTGTAAGACTGTTGAATCACAGATCTGTACTTCTGAAACAAATAACGCAACATATTTTAAGAATAAAGGAATACAAGGAGACAGCAGGAGAGGAAGAATGAAGGGGAGTTAGTGAGAGGGGGAGACGGACCAGGAGAGATGATGGATTCTGAAAAAAAATCCGAGGTTTCTAGAGGGGAGGTGGGTCGGTGGATTGGTTTGACTGGTGATGGTTATTAAAGAGGGCACATTCTGCATGGAGCACTGTGTGTTAGGAACAAACAATGAATCATGGGACAGTACACCAAAACAAATGATGTAGTACATGGTGATTAACAAAGCAATAAAAAACAAAGACTGTAATAAGAGATGAAGAAGGACACTATATCCTACTTAAAGGGTCTATCCAACAAGAAGATCTCACAATTGTAAATATCTATGCCCCGAACATGGGAGCATCCAATTATATAAGGCAATTAAGAAGAAAAGCAAAGAAACACATTGACCACCATACAATCATAGTGGGGGACTTTAACACCCCCCTGACTGAAATGGCCAGATCATCTAAGCAAAAGATCAACAAGGAAATAAAGACTTTAAATGACACACTGGACCAAATGGACTTCACAGACATATTCAGAACGTTCCATCCCAATGCAACGGAATACACATTCTTCTCTAGTGCCCATGGAACATTCTCCAGAATGGATCACATCCTAGGTCACAAATCAGGTCTCAACCGGTACCCAAAGATTGGGATCATTCCCTGCACATTTTCAGACCACAATGTTTTGAAACTAGAACTCAATCACAAGAGGAGAGTCGGAAAGAACTCAAATACATGGAGGCTAAAGAGCATCCTACGAAAGAATGAATGGGTCAACCAGGAAATTAAAGAAGAATTTAAAAAGTTCATGGAAACCAATGAAAATGAAAACTCAACTGTCCAAAATCTTTGGGATACAGCCAAGGCAGTCCTGCGAGGAAAGTATATAGCAATACAAGCCTTTCTCAAGAAACAAGAAAGGTCTCAAATACACACCCAACCCTACACCTAAAGGAGCTGGAGAAAGAACGGCAAATAAAGCCTAAACCCAGCAGGAGAAGAGAAATCATGCAGTTCAGAGCAGAAATCAATGAAATAGAACCCAGAAGAACAGTAGAAGTGATCCACGGAACTAGGAGCTGGTACTTTGAAAGAATTCACAAGATTGATACACCCCTGTCCAGGCTGATCAAAAAGAAAAGAGAAATGACCCAAATCAACAAAATCATGAATGAAAGAGGAGAGATCACAAACAACACCAAAGAAATACAAACAATTATAAGAACGTAATCTGAGCAACCCTAGGGCAGCAAATTCCATAACCTGGAAGAAATGGGTGCATTCCTAGAGATGTGTCAACTAACAAAACTGACCCAGGAAGAAATAGAAAACATGAACAGTCCTATAACCACGAAGGCAATTGAAGTAGTCATCAAAAACCTCCCAAGAAACCAAAGCCCAGGGCCAGATGGTTTCCCAGGGGAATTCTATCAGACATTTAAAGAAGAATTAATACCTATTCTCCTGAAACTGTTCCAAACAATAGAAATGGAAGGAAAACTTCAAAACTCATTTATGAGGCCACCATTACCTTGATTCCAAAACCAGACAAAGATCCCATCAAAAAGGAGAATTAGAGACCAATATCCTTGATGAACATCGATGCAAAAATTCTCACCAAAACTCTAGCCAAGAGGACCCAACAGTACATGAAAAGGAGTATTCACCATGACCAAGTGGGATTTATCCCTGGGCTGCAAGGCTGGTTCAACATCCGCAAATCAGTCAACGTGATCAAATACATTAACAAAAGAAAGAACGAGAATCATATGATCCTCCCAAGAGATGCAGAAAAAGCATTGGACAAAGTACAGCAAACTTTCTGGATCAAAACTCTTCAGAGTATAGGGACAGCGGGTACATACCTCAATATCATAAAAGCCATCTACGAAAACGCTACAGCGAATATCATTCTCAATGGGGAAAAGCTGAGATCTTTTCCCCCAAAGTCAGCAACGCGGCAGGGATAGCCACTCTCACCACTGCTATTCAACATAGTATTAGAAGTCCTAGCCACAGCAATCAGACAACAAAAAGTAATCCAAGGCATCCAAATCGGCAGAGAGGAAGTCAAACTCTCACTCTTGGCAGATGATATGATACTTTATGTGGAAAACCCAAAAGACTCCACCCCAAAACTGCTAGAACTCACACAGCAATTCCGTCAAGTAGCAGGCTATAAAATCAATGCACAGGAATCAGTGGCATTCCTATACACCAACAACAAGACAGAAGAGAGACAAATCAAGGAGTCGATCCCATTCACAACTGCACCCAAAACCAGAAGAGACCTAGGAATATATTGAACCCAAGAGGCAAAGGATCTGTACTCAGAAAACTACAAAATACGCAGGAAAGAAATTGAAGAAGACACAAAGAAACGGAAAAACGTTCCATGCTCATGGATTGGGAGAACCAACATTGTGAAGAGGTCAATGCTACCTAGAGCAATCTACACATGCAATGCAATCCCCATCAAAATACCATCCACTTTTTTCCACGAAATGGAACAAATAATCCTAAAATTTGAATGGAACCTGAAGAGACCCCGAGTAGCCAGAGGAATATTGAGAAAGAAAAGCAAAGCTGGCGGCATCACAATTCTGGACTTCCAGCTCTATGACAAAGCTGTCATCATCAAGACAGTATGGTACTGGCACAAAAACAGACACATGGATCCATGGAACAGAATCGAGAGCCCAGAAATGGACCCTCAACTCTATGGTCAACTTATCTTTGACAGAGCAGGAAGGAATGTCCAATGGCAAAAAGAGAGTCTCTTCAACAACTGGTGTTGGGAGAATTGGACAGCCCCATGCAGAAGAATGACACTGGACCATTTCCTGACACCACACACAGAAGTAGACGCCAAATGGTTGAAAGAC
This sequence comes from Eumetopias jubatus, assembly GCF_037043125.1. NCBI lineage: Eukaryota > Metazoa > Chordata > Mammalia > Carnivora > Otariidae > Eumetopias > Eumetopias jubatus. The sequence goes on from NW_028274825.1 coordinate 4,357,385, forward strand.
CTCAATGTGAGACAGGAGTCCATCAAAATCCTAAAGGAGGACACAGGTAGCAAGCTCTTCGACCTCAGCCGCAGCAACTTCTTCCTAGAAACATCACCAAAGGCACGGGAAGCCAGGGCAAAAATGAACTATTGGGATTTCATCAAGATAAAAAGCTTTGGCACAGCAAAAGAAACAGTCCACAAAACCAAAAGACAACCGACAGAATGGGAGAAATTATTTGCAAATGACATATCAGATAAAGGGCTACTATCCAATATGTATAAAAACTTATCAAACTCAACACCCAAAGAACAAATAATCCAATCAAGAAATAGGCAGAAGACATGAACAGACATTTTTCCAAAGAAGACATCCAAATGGCCCACAGGCACATGAAAAAGTGCTCAACACGGCTCGGCATCAGGGAAATCCAAATCAAAACCTCAATGAGATACCACCTCACACCCGTCAGAATGGCTCAAATGAACAAGTCAGGGAACGACAGAGGTTGGCGGGGATGTGGAGAAAGGGGAACCCTCCTACACTGGTGGTGGGAATGCAAGCTGGTGCAACCCCTCTGGAAAAGTGTATGGAGGTTCCTCAAACAGTTATAATTAGAGCTACCATTCGATCCAGCAATTGCACTCCTGGGTATTTACCCCAAAGATACAAATGTAGGGACCCGAAGCGGTACGTGCACCCCATTGTTTATAGCAGCAATATCCACAATAGCCAAACGGTGGAAAGAGCCAAGATGTCCATCGAGAGATGAATGGATAAAGAAGAGGTGGTATATATATACACAATGGACTATTACGCAGCCATCAAAAGGAATGAGGTGTTGCCATGGACAACGACGTGGATGGAACTGGAGGGTCCGACGATTAGTGAAATAAGTCAATCAGAGAAAGACATGTATCATATGACCTCACTGATATGAGGGATTCTTAATCTCAGGAACAGAGTGAGGCTTGCTGGAGTGGTCGGGGGGGGATGGGGTGGCTGGGTGATAGACTTTGGGGAGGGTATGAGCTACGGTGAGCGCTGTGAATTGTGTAAGACTGTTGAATCACAGATCTGTACTTCTGAAACAAAGAACGCAACATATTTTAAGAATAAAGGAAAACAAGGAGACAGCAGGAGAGGAAGAATGAAGGGGAGTTAGTGAGAGGGGGAGACGGACCAGGAGAGATGATGGATTCTGAAAAAAAATCCGAGGTTTCTAGAGGGGAGGTGGGTCGGTGGATTGGTTTGACTGGTGATGGTTATTAAAGAGGGCACATTCTGCATGGAGCACTGTGTGTTAGGAACAAACAATGAATCATGGGACAGTACACCAAAACAAATGATGTAGTACATGGTGATTAACAAAGCAATAAAAAACAAAGACTGTAATAAGAGATGAAGAAGGACACTATATCCTACTTAAAGGGTCTATCCAACAAGAAGATCTCACAATTGTAAATATCTATGCCCCGAACATGGGAGCATCCAATTATATAAGGCAATTAAGAAGAAAAGCAAAGAAACACATTGAGCACCATACAATCATAGTGGGGGACTTTAACACCCCCCTGACTGAAATGGCCAGATCATCTAAGCAAAAGATCAACAAGGAAAGAAAGACTTTAAATGACACACTGGACCAAATGGACTTCACAGACATATTCAGAACGTTCCATCCCAATGCAACGGAATACACTTTCTTCTCTAGTGCCCATGGAACATTCTCCAGAATGGATCACATCCTAGGTCACAAATCAGGTCTCAACCGGTACCCAAAGATTGGGATCATTCCCTGCACATTTTCAGACCACAATGCTTTGAAACTAGAACTCAATCACAAGAGGAGAGTCGGAAAGAACTCAAATACATGGAGGCTAAAGAGCATCCTACGAAAGAATGAATGGGTCAACCAGGAAATTAAAGAAGAATTTAAAAAGTTCATGGAAACCAATGAAAATGAAAACTCAACTGTCCAAAATCTTTGGGATACAGCCAAGGCAGTCCTGCGAGGAAAGTATATAGCAATACAAGCCTTTCTCAAGAAACAAGAAAGGTCTCAAATACACACCCAACCCTACACCTAAAGGAGCTGGAGAAAGAACGGCAAATAAAGCCTAAACCCAGCAGGAGAAGAGAAATCATGCAGTTCAGAGCAGAAATCAATGAAATAGAACCCAGAAGAACAGTAGAAGTGATCCACGGAACTAGGAGCTGGTACTTTGAAAGAATTCACAAGATTGATACACCCCTGTCCAGGCTGATCAAAAAGAAAAGAGAAATGACCCAAATCAACAAAATCATGAATGAAAGAGGAGAGATCACAAACAACACCAAAGAAATACAAACAATTATAAGAACGTAATCTGAGCAACCCTAGGGCAGCAAATTCCATAACCTGGAAGAAATGGGTGCATTCCTAGAGATGTGTCAACTAACAAAACTGACCCAGGAAGAAATAGAAAACATGAACAGTCCTATAACCACGAAGGCAATTGAAGTAGTCATCAAAAACCTCCCAAGAAACCAAAGCCCAGGGCCAGATGGTTTCCCAGGGGAATTCTATCAGACATTTAAAGAAGAATTAATACCTATTCTCCTGAAACTGTTCCAAACAATAGAAATGGAAGGAAAACTTCCAAACTCATTTATGAGGCCACCATTACCTTGATTCCAAAACCAGACAAAGATCCCATCAAAAAGGAGAATTAGAGACCAATATCCTTGATGAACATCGATGCAAAAATTCTCACCAAAACTCTAGCCAAGAGGACCCAACAGTACATGAAAAGGAGTATTCACCATGACCAAGTGGGATTTATCCCTGGGCTGCAAGGCTGGTTCAACATCCGCAAATCAGTCAACGTGATCAAATACATTAACAAAAGAAAGAACGAGAATCATATGATCCTCCCAAGAGATGCAGAAAAAGCATTGGACAAAGTACAGCAACCTTTCTGGATCAAAACTCTTCAGAGTATAGGGACAGCGGGTACATACCTCAATATCATAAAAGCCATCTACGAAAACGCTACAGCGAATATCATTCTCAATGGGGAAAAGCTGAGATCTTTTCCCCCAAAGTCAGCAACGCGGCAGGGATAGCCACTCTCACCACTGCTATTCAACATAGTATTAGAAGTCCTAGCCACAGCAATCAGACAACAAAAAGTAATCCAAGGCATCCAAATCGGCAGAGAGGAAGTCAAACTCTCACTCTTGGCAGATGATATGATACTTTATGTGGAAAACCCAAAAGACTCCACCCCAAAACTGCTAGAACTCACACAGCAATTCCGTCAAGTAGCAGGCTATAAAATCAATGCACAGGAATCAGTGGCATTCCTATACACCAACAACAAGACAGAAGAGAGACAAATCAAGGAGTCGATCCCATTCACAACTGCACCCAAAACCTGAAGAGACCTAGGAATATATTCATCCCAAGAGGCAAAGGATCTGTACTCAGAAAACTACAAAATACGCAGGAAAGAAATTGAAGAAGACACAAAGAAACGGAAAAACGTTCCATGCTCATGGATTGGGAGAACCAACATTGTGAAGAGGTCAATGCTACCTAGAGCAATCTACACATGCAATGCAATCCCCATCAAAATACCATCCACTTTTTTCCACGAAATGGAACAAATAATCCTAAAATTTGAATGGAACCTGAAGAGACCCCGAGTAGCCAGAGGAATATTGAGAAAGAAAAGCAAAGCTGGCGGCATCACAATTCTGGACTTCCAGCTCTATGACAAAGCTGTCATCATCAAGACAGTATGGTACTGGCACAAAAACAGACACATGGATCCATGGAACAGAATCGAGAGCCCAGAAATGGACCCTCAACTCTATGGTCAACTTATCTTTGACAGAGCAGGAAGGAATGTCCAATGGCAAAAAGAGAGTCTCTTCAACAACTGGTGTTGGGAGAATTGGACAGCCCCATGCAGAAGAATGACACTGGACCATTTCCTGACACCACACACAGAAGTAGACGCCAAATGGTTGAAAGACCTCAATGTGAGACAGGAGTCAATCAAAATCCTAAAGGAGGACACAGGTAGCAAGCTCTTCGACCTCAGCCGCAGCAACTTCTTCCTAGAAACATCACCAAAGGCACGGGAAGCCAGGGCAAAAATGAACTATTGGGATTTCATCAAGATAAAAAGCTTTGGCACAGCAAAAGAAACAGTCCACAAAACCAAAAGACAACCGACAGAATGGGAGAAATTATTTGCAAATGACATATCAGATAAAGGGCTACTATCCAATATGTATAAAAACTTATCAAACTCAACACCCAAAGAACAAATAATCCAATCAAGAAATAGGCAGAAGACATGAACAGACATTTTTCCAAAGAAGACATCCAAATGGCCCACAGGCACATGAAAAAGTGCTCAACACGGCTCGGCATCAGGGAAATCCAAATCAAAACCTCAATGAGATACCACCTCACACCCGTCAGAATGGCTCAAATGAACAAGTCAGGGAACGACAGAGGTTGGCGGGGATGTGGAGAAAGGGGAACCCTCCTACACTGGTGGTGGGAATGCAAGCTGGTGCAACCCCTCTGGAAAAGTGTATGGAGGTTCCTCAAACAGTTATAATTAGAGCTACCATTCGATCCAGCAATTGCACTCCTGGGTATTTACCCCAAAGATACAAATGTAGGGACCCGAAGCGGTACGTGCACCCCATTGTTTATAGCAGCAATATCCACAATAGCCAAACGGTGGAAAGAGCCAAGATGTCCATCGACAGATGAATGGATAAAGAAGAGGTGGTATATATATTCACAATGGACTATTACGCAGCCATCAAAAGGAATGAGGTGTTGCCATGGACAACGACGTGGATGGAACTGGAGGGTCCGACGATTAGTGAAATAAGTCAATCAGAGAAAGACATGTATCATATGACCTCACTGATATGAGGGATTCTTAATCTCAGGAACAGAGTGAGGCTTGCTGGAGTGGTCGGGGGGGGGGATGGGGTGGCTGGGTGATAGACTTTGGGGAGGGTATGAGCTACGGTGAGCGCTGTGAATTGTGTAAGACTGTTGAATCACAGATCTGTACTTCTGAAACAAATAACGCAACATATTTTAAGAATAAAGGAAAACAAGGAGACAGCAGGAGAGGAAGAATGAAGGGGAGTTAGTGAGAGGGGGAGACGGACCAGGAGAGATGATGGATTCTGAAAAAAAATCCGAGGTTTCTAGAGGGGAGGTGGGTCGGTGGATTGGTTTGACTGGTGATGGTTATTAAAGAGGGCACATTCTGCATGGAGCACTGTGTGTTAGGAACAAACAATGAATCATGGGACAGTACACCAAAACAAATGATGTAGTACATGGTGATTAACAAAGCAATAAAAAACAAAGACTGTAATAAGAGATGAAGAAGGACACTATATCCTACTTAAAGGGTCTATCCAACAAGAAGATCTCACAATTGTAAATATCTATGCCCCGAACATGGGAGCATCCAATTATATAAGGCAATTAAGAAGAAAAGCAAAGAAACACATTGACCACCATACAATCATAGTGGGGGACTTTAACACCCCCCTGACTGAAATGGCCAGATCATCTAAGCAAAAGATCAACAAGGAAATAAAGACTTTAAATGACACACTGGACCAAATGGACTTCACAGACATATTCAGAACGTTCCATCCCAATGCAACGGAATACACATTCTTCTCTAGTGCCCATGGAACATTCTCCAGAATGGATCACATCCTAGGTCACAAATCAGGTCTCAACCGGTACCCAAAGATTGGGATCATTCCCTGCACATTTTCAGACCACAATGTTTTGAAACTAGAACTCAATCACAAGAGGAGAGTCGGAAAGAACTCAAATACATGGAGGCTAAAGAGCATCCTACGAAAGAATGAATGGGTCAACCAGGAAATTAAAGAAGAATTTAAAAAGTTCATGGAAACCAATGAAAATGAAAACTCAACTGTCCAAAATCTTTGGGATACAGCCAAGGCAGTCCTGCGAGGAAAGTATATAGCAATACAAGCCTTTCTCAAGAAACAAGAAAGGTCTCAAATACACACCCAACCCTACACCTAAAGGAGCTGGAGAAAGAACGGCAAATAAAGCCTAAACCCAGCAGGAGAAGAGAAATCATGCAGTTCAGAGCAGAAATCAATGAAATAGAACCCAGAAGAACAGTAGAAGTGATCCACGGAACTAGGAGCTGGTACTTTGAAAGAATTCACAAGATTGATACACCCCTGTCCAGGCTGATCAAAAAGAAAAGAGAAATGACCCAAATCAACAAAATCATGAATGAAAGAGGAGAGATCACAAACAACACCAAAGAAATACAAACAATTATAAGAACGTAATCTGAGCAACCCTAGGGCAGCAAATTCCATAACCTGGAAGAAATGGGTGCATTCCTAGAGATGTGTCAACTAACAAAACTGACCCAGGAAGAAATAGAAAACATGAACAGTCCTATAACCACGAAGGCAATTGAAGTAGTCATCAAAAACCTCCCAAGAAACCAAAGCCCAGGGCCAGATGGTTTCCCAGGGGAATTCTATCAGACATTTAAAGAAGAATTAATACCTATTCTCCTGAAACTGTTCCAAACAATAGAAATGGAAGGAAAACTTCAAAACTCATTTATGAGGCCACCATTACCTTGATTCCAAAACCAGACAAAGATCCCATCAAAAAGGAGAATTAGAGACCAATATCCTTGATGAACATCGATGCAAAAATTCTCACCAAAACTCTAGCCAAGAGGACCCAACAGTACATGAAAAGGAGTATTCACCATGACCAAGTGGGATTTATCCCTGGGCTGCAAGGCTGGTTCAACATCCGCAAATCAGTCAACGTGATCAAATACATTAACAAAAGAAAGAACGAGAATCATATGATCCTCCCAAGAGATGCAGAAAAAGCATTGGACAAAGTACAGCAAACTTTCTGGATCAAAACTCTTCAGAGTATAGGGACAGCGGGTACATACCTCAATATCATAAAAGCCATCTACGAAAACGCTACAGCGAATATCATTCTCAATGGGGAAAAGCTGAGATCTTTTCCCCCAAAGTCAGCAACGCGGCAGGGATAGCCACTCTCACCACTGCTATTCAACATAGTATTAGAAGTCCTAGCCACAGCAATCAGACAACAAAAAGTAATCCAAGGCATCCAAATCGGCAGAGAGGAAGTCAAACTCTCACTCTTGGCAGATGATATGATACTTTATGTGGAAAACCCAAAAGACTCCACCCCAAAACTGCTAGAACTCACACAGCAATTCCGTCAAGTAGCAGGCTATAAAATCAATGCACAGGAATCAGTGGCATTCCTATACACCAACAACAAGACAGAAGAGAGACAAATCAAGGAGTCGATCCCATTCACAACTGCACCCAAAACCAGAAGAGACCTAGGAATATATTGAACCCAAGAGGCAAAGGATCTGTACTCAGAAAACTACAAAATACGCAGGAAAGAAATTGAAGAAGACACAAAGAAACGGAAAAACGTTCCATGCTCATGGATTGGGAGAACCAACATTGTGAAGAGGTCAATGCTACCTAGAGCAATCTACACATGCAATGCAATCCCCATCAAAATACCATCCACTTTTTTCCACGAAATGGAACAAATAATCCTAAAATTTGAATGGAACCTGAAGAGACCCCGAGTAGCCAGAGGAATATTGAGAAAGAAAAGCAAAGCTGGCGGCATCACAATTCTGGACTTCCAGCTCTATGACAAAGCTGTCATCATCAAGACAGTATGGTACTGGCACAAAAACAGACACATGGATCCATGGAACAGAATCGAGAGCCCAGAAATGGACCCTCAACTCTATGGTCAACTTATCTTTGACAGAGCAGGAAGGAATGTCCAATGGCAAAAAGAGAGTCTCTTCAACAACTGGTGTTGGGAGAATTGGACAGCCCCATGCAGAAGAATGACACTGGACCATTTCCTGACACCACACACAGAAGTAGACGCCAAATGGTTGAAAGACCTCAATGTGAGACAGGAGTCCATCAAAATCCTAAAGGAGGACACAGGTAGCAAGCTCTTCGACCTCAGCCGCAGCAACTTCTTCCTAGAAACATCACCAAAGGCACGGGAAGCCAGGGCAAAAATGAACTATTGGGATTTCATCAAGATAAAAAGCTTTGGCACAGCAAAAGAAACAGTCCACAAAACCAAAAGACAACCGACAGAATGGGAGAAATTATTTGCAAATGACATATCAGATAAAGGGCTACTATCCAATATGTATAAAAACTTATCAAACTCAACACCCAAAGAACAAATAATCCAATCAAGAAATAGGCAGAAGACATGAACAGACATTTTTCCAAAGAAGACATCCAAATGGCCCACAGGCACATGAAAAAGTGCTCAACACGGCTCGGCATCAGGGAAATCCAAATCAAAACCTCAATGAGATACCACCTCACACCCGTCAGAATGGCTCAAATGAACAAGTCAGGGAACGACAGAGGTTGGCGGGGATGTGGAGAAAGGGGAACCCTCCTACACTGGTGGTGGGAATGCAAGCTGGTGCAACCCCTCTGGAAAAGTGTATGGAGGTTCCTCAAACAGTTATAATTAGAGCTACCATTCGATCCAGCAATTGCACTCCTGGGTATTTACCCCAAAGATACAAATGTAGGGACCCGAAGCGGTACGTGCACCCCATTGTTTATAGCAGCAATATCCACAATAGCCAAACGGTGGAAAGAGCCAAGATGTCCATCGAGAGATGAATGGATAAAGAAGAGGTGGTATATATATACACAATGGACTATTACGCAGCCATCAAAAGGAATGAGGTGTTGCCATGGACAACGACGTGGATGGAACTGGAGGGTCCGACGATTAGTGAAATAAGTCAATCAGAGAAAGACATGTATCATATGACCTCACTGATATGAGGGATTCTTAATCTCAGGAACAGAGTGAGGCTTGCTGGAGTGGTCGGGGGGGGATGGGGTGGCTGGGTGATAGACTTTGGGGAGGGTATGAGCTACGGTGAGCGCTGTGAATTGTGTAAGACTGTTGAATCACAGATCTGTACTTCTGAAACAAAGAACGCAACATATTTTAAGAATAAAGGAAAACAAGGAGACAGCAGGAGAGGAAGAATGAAGGGGAGTTAGTGAGAGGGGGAGACGGACCAGGAGAGATGATGGATTCTGAAAAAAAATCCGAGGTTTCTAGAGGGGAGGTGGGTCGGTGGATTGGTTTGACTGGTGATGGTTATTAAAGAGGGCACATTCTGCATGGAGCACTGTGTGTTAGGAACAAACAATGAATCATGGGACAGTACACCAAAACAAATGATGTAGTACATGGTGATTAACAAAGCAATAAAAAACAAAGACTGTAATAAGAGATGAAGAAGGACACTATATCCTACTTAAAGGGTCTATCCAACAAGAAGATCTCACAATTGTAAATATCTATGCCCCGAACATGGGAGCATCCAATTATATAAGGCAATTAAGAAGAAAAGCAAAGAAACACATTGAGCACCATACAATCATAGTGGGGGACTTTAACACCCCCCTGACTGAAATGGCCAGATCATCTAAGCAAAAGATCAACAAGGAAAGAAAGACTTTAAATGACACACTGGACCAAATGGACTTCACAGACATATTCAGAACGTTCCATCCCAATGCAACGGAATACACTTTCTTCTCTAGTGCCCATGGAACATTCTCCAGAATGGATCACATCCTAGGTCACAAATCAGGTCTCAACCGGTACCCAAAGATTGGGATCATTCCCTGCACATTTTCAGACCACAATGCTTTGAAACTAGAACTCAATCACAAGAGGAGAGTCGGAAAGAACTCAAATACATGGAGGCTAAAGAGCATCCTACGAAAGAATGAATGGGTCAACCAGGAAATTAAAGAAGAATTTAAAAAGTTCATGGAAACCAATGAAAATGAAAACTCAACTGTCCAAAATCTTTGGGATACAGCCAAGGCAGTCCTGCGAGGAAAGTATATAGCAATACAAGCCTTTCTCAAGAAACAAGAAAGGTCTCAAATACACACCCAACCCTACACCTAAAGGAGCTGGAGAAAGAACGGCAAATAAAGCCTAAACCCAGCAGGAGAAGAGAAATCATGCAGTTCAGAGCAGAAATCAATGAAATAGAACCCAGAAGAACAGTAGAAGTGATCCACGGAACTAGGAGCTGGTACTTTGAAAGAATTCACAAGATTGATACACCCCTGTCCAGGCTGATCAAAAAGAAAAGAGAAATGACCCAAATCAACAAAATCATGAATGAAAGAGGAGAGATCACAAACAACACCAAAGAAATACAAACAATTATAAGAACGTAATCTGAGCAACCCTAGGGCAGCAAATTCCATAACCTGGAAGAAATGGGTGCATTCCTAGAGATGTGTCAACTAACAAAACTGACCCAGGAAGAAATAGAAAACATGAACAGTCCTATAACCACGAAGGCAATTGAAGTAGTCATCAAAAACCTCCCAAGAAACCAAAGCCCAGGGCCAGATGGTTTCCCAGGGGAATTCTATCAGACATTTAAAGAAGAATTAATACCTATTCTCCTGAAACTGTTCCAAACAATAGAAATGGAAGGAAAACTTCCAAACTCATTTATGAGGCCACCATTACCTTGATTCCAAAACCAGACAAAGATCCCATCAAAAAGGAGAATTAGAGACCAATATCCTTGATGAACATCGATGCAAAAATTCTCACCAAAACTCTAGCCAAGAGGACCCAACAGTACATGAAAAGGAGTATTCACCATGACCAAGTGGGATTTATCCCTGGGCTGCAAGGCTGGTTCAACATCCGCAAATCAGTCAACGTGATCAAATACATTAACAAAAGAAAGAACGAGAATCATATGATCCTCCCAAGAGATGCAGAAAAAGCATTGGACAAAGTACAGCAACCTTTCTGGATCAAAACTCTTCAGAGTATAGGGACAGCGGGTACATACCTCAATATCATAAAAGCCATCTACGAAAACGCTACAGCGAATATCATTCTCAATGGGGAAAAGCTGAGATCTTTTCCCCCAAAGTCAGCAACGCGGCAGGGATAGCCACTCTCACCACTGCTATTCAACATAGTATTAGAAGTCCTAGCCACAGCAATCAGACAACAAAAAGTAATCCAAGGCATCCAAATCGGCAGAGAGGAAGTCAAACTCTCACTCTTGGCAGATGATATGATACTTTATGTGGAAAACCCAAAAGACTCCACCCCAAAACTGCTAGAACTCACACAGCAATTCCGTCAAGTAGCAGGCTATAAAATCAATGCACAGGAATCAGTGGCATTCCTATACACCAACAACAAGACAGAAGAGAGACAAATCAAGGAGTCGATCCCATTCACAACTGCACCCAAAACCAGAAGAGACCTAGGAATATATTGAACCCAAGAGGCAAGGGATCTGTACTCAGAAAACTACAAAATACGCAGGAAAGAAATTGAAGAAGACACAAAGAAACGGAAAAACGTTCCATGCTCATGGATTGGGAGAACCAACATTGTGAAGAGGTCAATGCTACCTAGAGCAATCTACACATGCAATGCAATCCCCATCAAAATACCATCCACTTTTTTCCACGAAATGGAACAAATAATCCTAAAATTTGAATGGAACCTGAAGAGACCCCGAGTAGCCAGAGGAATATTGAGAAAGAAAAGCAAAGCTGGCGGCATCACAATTCTGGACTTCCAGCTCTATGACAAAGCTGTCATCATCAAGACAGTATGGTACTGGCACAAAAACAGACACATGGATCCATGGAACAGAATCGAGAGCCCAGAAATGGACCCTCAACTCTATGGTCAACTTATCTTTGACAGAGCAGGAAGGAATGTCCAATGGCAAAAAGAGAGTCTCTTCAACAACTGGTGTTGGGAGAATTGGACAGCCCCATGCAGAAGAATGACACTGGACCATTTCCTGACACCACACACAGAAGTAGACGCCAAATGTTTGAAAGACCTCAATGTGAGACAGGAGTCCATCAAAATCCTAAAGGAGGACACAGGTAGCAAGCTCTTCGACCTCAGCCGCAGCAACTTCTTCCTAGAAACATCACCAAAGGCACGGGAAGCCAGGGCAAAAATGAACTATTGGGATTTCATCAAGATAAAAAGCTTTGGCACAGCAAAAGAAACAGTCCACAAAACCAAAAGACAACCGACAGAATGGGAGAAATTATTTGCAAATGACATATCAGATAAAGGGCTACTATCCAATATGTATAAAAACTTATCAAACTCAACACCCAAAGAACAAATAATCCAATCAAGAAATAGGCAGAAGACATGAACAGACATTTTTCCAAAGAAGACATCCAAATGGCCCACAGGCACATGAAAAAGTGCTCAACACGGCTCGGCATCAGGGAAATCCAAATCAAAACCTCAATGAGATACCACCTCACACCCGTCAGAATGGCTCAAATGAACAAGTCAGGGAACGACAGAGGTTGGCGGGGATGTGGAGAAAGGGGAACCCTCCTACACTGGTGGTGGGAATGCAAGCTGGTGCAACCCCTCTGGAAAAGTGTATGGAGGTTCCTCAAACAGTTATAATTAGAGCTACCATTCGATCCAGCAATTGCACTCCTGGGTATTTACCCCAAAGATACAAATGTAGGGACCCGAAGCGGTACGTGCACCCCATTGTTTATAGCAGCAATATCCACAATAGCCAAACGGTGGAAAGAGCCAAGATGTCCATCGACAGATGAATGGATAAAGAAGAGGTGGTATATATATACACAATGGACTATTACGCAGCCATCAAAAGGAATGAGGTGTTGCCATGGACAACGACGTGGATGGAACTGGAGGGTCCGACGATTAGTGAAATAAGTCAATCAGAGAAAGACATGTATCATATGACCTCACTGATATGAGGGATTCTTAATCTCAGGAACAGAGTGAGGCTTGCTGGAGTGGTCGGGGGGGGGATGGGGTGGCTGGGTGATAGACTTTGGGGAGGGTATGAGCTACGGTGAGCGCTGTGAATTGTGTAAGACTGTTGAATCACAGATCTGTACTTCTGAAACAAAGAACGCAACATATTTTAAGAATAAAGGAAAACAAGGAGACAGCAGGAGAGGAAGAATGAAGGGGAGTTAGTGAGAGGGGGAGACGGACCAGGAGAGATGATGGATTCTGAAAAAAAATCCGAGGTTTCTAGAGGGGAGGTGGGTCGGTGGATTGGTTTGACTGGTGATGGTTATTAAAGAGGGCACATTCTGCATGGAGCACTGTGTGTTAGGAACAAACAATGAATCATGGGACAGTACACCAAAACAAATGATGTAGTACATGGTGATTAACAAAGCAATAAAAAACAAAGACTGTAATAAGAGATGAAGAAGGACACTATATCCTACTTAAAGGGTCTATCCAACAAGAAGATCTCACAATTGTAAATATCTATGCCCCGAACATGGGAGCATCCAATTATATAAGGCAATTAAGAAGAAAAGCAAAGAAACACATTGACCACCATACAATCATAGTGGGGGACTTTAACACCCCCCTGACTGAAATGGCCAGATCATCTAAGCAAAAGATCAACAAGGAAATAAAGACTTTAAATGACACACTGGACCAAATGGACTTCACAGACATATTCAGAACGTTCCATCCCAATGCAACGGAATACACTTTCTTCTCTAGTGCCCATGGAACATTCTCCAGAATGGATCACATCCTAGGTCACAAATCAGGTCTCAACCGGTACCCAAAGATTGGGATCATTCCCTGCACATTTTCAGACCACAATGCTTTGAAACTAGAACTCAATCACAAGAGGAGAGTCGGAAAGAACTCAAATACATGGAGGCTAAAGAGCATCCTACGAAAGAATGAATGGGTCAACCAGGAAATTAAAGAAGAATTTAAAAAGTTCATGGAAACCAATGAAAATGAAAACTCAACTGTCCAAAATCTTTGGGATACAGCCAAGGCAGTCCTGCGAGGAAAGTATATAGCAATACAAGCCTTTCTCAAGAAACAAGAAAGGTCTCAAATACACACCCAACCCTACACCTAAAGGAGCTGGAGAAAGAACGGCAAATAAAGCCTAAACCCAGCAGGAGAAGAGAAATCATGCAGTTCAGAGCAGAAATCAATGAAATAGAACCCAGAAGAACAGTAGAAGTGATCCACGGAACTAGGAGCTGGTACTTTGAAAGAATTCACAAGATTGATACACCCCTGTCCAGGCTGATCAAAAAGAAAAGAGAAATGACCCAAATCAACAAAATCATGAATGAAAGAGGAGAGATCACAAACAACACCAAAGAAATACAAACAATTATAAGAACGTAATCTGAGCAACCCTAGGGCAGCAAATTCCATAACCTGGAAGAAATGGGTGCATTCCTAGAGATGTGTCAACTAACAAAACTGACCCAGGAAGAAATAGAAAACATGAACAGTCCTATAACCACGAAGGCAATTGAAGTAGTCATCAAAAACCTCCCAAGAAACCAAAGCCCAGGGCCAGATGGTTTCCCAGGGGAATTCTATCAGACATTTAAAGAAGAATTAATACCTATTCTCCTGAAACTGTTCCAAACAATAGAAATGGAAGGAAAACTTCAAAACTCATTTATGAGGCCACCATTACCTTGATTCCAAAACCAGACAAAGATCCCATCAAAAAGGAGAATTAGAGACCAATATCCTTGATGAACATCGATGCAAAAATTCTCACCAAAACTCTAGCCAAGAGGACCCAACAGTACATGAAAAGGAGTATTCACCATGACCAAGTGGGATTTATCCCTGGGCTGCAAGGCTGGTTCAACATCCGCAAATCAGTCAACGTGATCAAATACATTAACAAAAGAAAGAACGAGAATCATATGATCCTCCCAAGAGATGCAGAAAAAGCATTGGACAAAGTACAGCAAACTTTCTGGATCAAAACTCTTCAGAGTATAGGGACAGCGGGTACATACCTCAATATCATAAAAGCCATCTACGAAAACGCTACAGCGAATATCATTCTCAATGGGGAAAAGCTGAGATCTTTTCCCCCAAAGTCAGCAACGCGGCAGGGATAGCCACTCTCACCACTGCTATTCAACATAGTATTAGAAGTCCTAGCCACAGCAATCAGACAACAAAAAGTAATCCAAGGCATCCAAATCGGCAGAGAGGAAGTCAAACTCTCACTCTTGGCAGATGATATGATACTTTATGTGGAAAACCCAAAAGACTCCACCCCAAAACTGCTAGAACTCACACAGCAATTCCGTCAAGTAGCAGGCTATAAAATCAATGCACAGGAATCAGTGGCATTCCTATACACCAACAACAATACAGAAGAGAGACAAATCAATGAGTCGATCCCATTCACAACTGCACCCAAAACCAGAAGAGACCTAGGAATATATTGAACCCAAGAGGCAAGGGATCTGTACTCAGAAAACTACAAAATACGCAGGAAAGAAATTGAAGAAGACACAAAGAAACGGAAAAACGTTCCATGCTCATGGATTGGGAGAACCAACATTGTGAAGAGGTCAATGCTACCTAGAGCAATCTACACATGCAATGCAATCCCCATCAAAATACCATCCACTTTTTTCCACGAAATGGAACAAATAATCCTAAAATTTGAATGGAACCTGAAGAGACCCCGAGTAGCCAGAGGAATATTGAGAAAGAAAAGCAAAGCTGGCGGCATCACAATTCTGGACTTCCAGCTCTATGACAAAGCTGTCATCATCAAGACAGTATGGTACTGGCACAAAAACAGACACATGGATCCATGGAACAGAATCGAGAGCCCAGAAATGGACCCTCAACTCTATGGTCAACTTATCTTTGACAGAGCAGGAAGGAATGTCCAATGGCAAAAAGAGAGTCTCTTCAACAACTGGTGTTGGGAGAATTGGACAGCCCCATGCAGAAGAATGACACTGGACCATTTCCTGACACCACACACAGAAGTAGACGCCAAATGGTTGAAAGACCTCAATGTGAGACAGGAGTCCATCAAAATCCTAAAGGAGGACACAGGTAGCAAGCTCTTCGACCTCAGCCGCAGCAACTTCTTCCTAGAAACATCACCAAAGGCACGGGAAGCCAGGGCAAAAATGAACTATTGGGATTTCATCAAGATAAAAAGCTTTGGCACAGCAAAAGAAACAGTCCACAAAACCAAAAGACAACCGACAGAATGGGAGAAATTATTTGCAAATGACATATCAGATAAAGGGCTACTATCCAATATGTATAAAAACTTATCAAACTCAACACCCAAAGAACAAATAATCCAATCAAGAAATAGGCAGAAGACATGAACAGACATTTTTCCAAAGAAGACATCCAAATGGCCCACAGGCACATGAAAAAGTGCTCAACACGGCTCGGCATCAGGGAAATCCAAATCAAAACCTCAATGAGATACCACCTCACACCCGTCAGAATGGCTCAAATGAACAAGTCAGGGAACGACAGAGGTTGGCGGGGATGTGGAGAAAGGGGAACCCTCCTACACTGGTGGTGGGAATGCAAGCTGGTGCAACCCCTCTGGAAAAGTGTATGGAGGTTCCTCAAACAGTTATAATTAGAGCTACCATTCGATCCAGCAATTGCACTCCTGGGTATTTACCCCAAAGATACAAATGTAGGGACCCGAAGCGGTACGTGCACCCCATTGTTTATAGCAGCAATATCCACAATAGCCAAACGGTGGAAAGAGCCAAGATGTCCATCGAGAGATGAATGGATAAAGAAGAGGTGGTATATATATACACAATGGACTATTACGCAGCCATCAAAAGGAATGAGGTGTTGCCATGGACAACGACGTGGATGGAACTGGAGGGTCCGACGATTAGTGAAATAAGTCAATCAGAGAAAGACATGTATCATATGACCTCACTGATATGAGGGATTCTTAATCTCAGGAACAGAGTGAGGCTTGCTGGAGTGGTCGGGGGGGGATGGGGTGGCTGGGTGATAGACTTTGGGGAGGGTATGAGCTACGGTGAGCGCTGTGAATTGTGTAAGACTGTTGAATCACAGATCTGTACTTCTGAAACAAAGAACGCAACATATTTTAAGAATAAAGGAAAACAAGGAGACAGCAGGAGAGGAAGAATGAAGGGGAGTTAGTGAGAGGGGGAGACGGACCAGGAGAGATGATGGATTCTGAAAAAAAATCCGAGGTTTCTAGAGGGGAGGTGGGTCGGTGGATTGGTTTGACTGGTGATGGTTATTAAAGAGGGCACATTCTGCATGGAGCACTGTGTGTTAGGAACAAACAATGAATCATGGGACAGTACACCAAAACAAATGATGTAGTACATGGTGATTAACAAAGCAATAAAAAACAAAGACTGTAATAAGAGATGAAGAAGGACACTATATCCTACTTAAAGGGTCTATCCAACAAGAAGATCTCACAATTGTAAATATCTATGCCCCGAACATGGGAGCATCCAATTATATAAGGCAATTAAGAAGAAAAGCAAAGAAACACATTGAGCACCATACAATCATAGTGGGGGACTTTAACACCCCCCTGACTGAAATGGCCAGATCATCTAAGCAAAAGATCAACAAGGAAAGAAAGACTTTAAATGACACACTGGACCAAATGGACTTCACAGACATATTCAGAACGTTCCATCCCAATGCAACGGAATACACTTTCTTCTCTAGTGCCCATGGAACATTCTCCAGAATGGATCACATCCTAGGTCACAAATCAGGTCTCAACCGGTACCCAAAGATTGGGATCATTCCCTGCACATTTTCAGACCACAATGCTTTGAAACTAGAACTCAATCACAAGAGGAGAGTCGGAAAGAACTCAAATACATGGAGGCTAAAGAGCATCCTACGAAAGAATGAATGGGTCAACCAGGAAATTAAAGAAGAATTTAAAAAGTTCATGGAAACCAATGAAAATGAAAACTCAACTGTCCAAAATCTTTGGGATACAGCCAAGGCAGTCCTGCGAGGAAAGTATATAGCAATACAAGCCTTTCTCAAGAAACAAGAAAGGTCTCAAATACACACCCAACCCTACACCTAAAGGAGCTGGAGAAAGAACGGCAAATAAAGCCTAAACCCAGCAGGAGAAGAGAAATCATGCAGTTCAGAGCAGAAATCAATGAAATAGAACCCAGAAGAACAGTAGAAGTGATCCACGGAACTAGGAGCTGGTACTTTGAAAGAATTCACAAGATTGATACACCCCTGTCCAGGCTGATCAAAAAGAAAAGAGAAATGACCCAAATCAACAAAATCATGAATGAAAGAGGAGAGATCACAAACAACACCAAAGAAATACAAACAATTATAAGAACGTAATCTGAGCAACCCTAGGGCAGCAAATTCCATAACCTGGAAGGAATGGGTGCATTCCTAGAGATGTGTCAACTAACAAAACTGACCCAGGAAGAAATAGAAAACATGAACAGTCCTATAACCACGAAGGCAATTGAAGTAGTCATCAAAAACCTCCCAAGAAACCAAAGCCCAGGGCCAGATGGTTTCCCAGGGGAATTCTATCAGACATTTAAAGAAGAATTAATACCTATTCTCCTGAAACTGTTCCAAACAATAGAAATGGAAGGAAAACTTCCAAACTCATTTATGAGGCCACCATTACCTTGATTCCAAAACCAGACAAAGATCCCATCAAAAAGGAGAATTAGAGACCAATATCCTTGATGAACATCGATGCAAAAATTCTCACCAAAACTCTAGCCAAGAGGACCCAACAGTACATGAAAAGGAGTATTCACCATGACCAAGTGGGATTTATCCCTGGGCTGCAAGGCTGGTTCAACATCCGCAAATCAGTCAACGTGATCAAATACATTAACAAAAGAAAGAACGAGAATCATATGATCCTCCCAAGAGATGCAGAAAAAGCATTGGACAAAGTACAGCAACCTTTCTGGATCAAAACTCTTCAGAGTATAGGGACAGCGGGTACATACCTCAATATCATAAAAGCCATCTACGAAAACGCTACAGCGAATATCATTCTCAATGGGGAAAAGCTGAGATCTTTTCCCCCAAAGTCAGCAACGCGGCAGGGATAGCCACTCTCACCACTGCTATTCAACATAGTATTAGAAGTCCTAGCCACAGCAATCAGACAACAAAAAGTAATCCAAGGCATCCAAATCGGCAGAGAGGAAGTCAAACTCTCACTCTTGGCAGATGATATGATACTTTATGTGGAAAACCCAAAAGACTCCACCCCAAAACTGCTAGAACTCACACAGCAATTCCGTCAAGTAGCAGGCTATAAAATCAATGCACAGGAATCAGTGGCATTCCTATACACCAACAACAAGACAGAAGAGAGACAAATCAAGGAGTCGATCCCATTCACAACTGCACCCAAAACCAGAAGAGACCTAGGAATATATTGAACCCAAGAGGCAAGGGATCTGTACTCAGAAAACTACAAAATACGCAGGAAAGAAATTGAAGAAGACACAAAGAAACGGAAAAACGTTCCATGCTCATGGATTGGGAGAACCAACATTGTGAAGAGGTCAATGCTACCTAGAGCAATCTACACATGCAATGCAATCCCCATCAAAATACCATCCACTTTTTTCCACGAAATGGAACAAATAATCCTAAAATTTGAATGGAACCTGAAGAGACCCCGAGTAGCCAGAGGAATATTGAGAAAGAAAAGCAAAGCTGGCGGCATCACAATTCTGGACTTCCAGCTCTATGACAAAGCTGTCATCATCAAGACAGTATGGTACTGGCACAAAAACAGACACATGGATCCATGGAACAGAATCGAGAGCCCAGAAATGGACCCTCAACTCTATGGTCAACTTATCTTTGACAGAGCAGGAAGGAATGTCCAATGGCAAAAAGAGAGTCTCTTCAACAACTGGTGTTGGGAGAATTGGACAGCCCCATGCAGAAGAATGACACTGGACCATTTCCTGACACCACACACAGAAGTAGACGCCAAATGTTTGAAAGACCTCAATGTGAGACAGGAGTCCATCAAAATCCTAAAGGAGGACACAGGTAGCAAGCTCTTCGACCTCAGCCGCAGCAACTTCTTCCTAGAAACATCACCAAAGGCACGGGAAGCCAGGGCAAAAATGAACTATTGGGATTTCATCAAGATAAAAAGCTTTGGCACAGCAAAAGAAACAGTCCACAAAACCAAAAGACAACCGACAGAATGGGAGAAATTATTTGCAAATGACATATCAGATAAAGGGCTACTATCCAATATGTATAAAAACTTATCAAACTCAACACCCAAAGAACAAATAATCCAATCAAGAAATAGGCAGAAGACATGAACAGACATTTTTCCAAAGAAGACATCCAAATGGCCCACAGGCACATGAAAAAGTGCTCAACACGGCTCGGCATCAGGGAAATCCAAATCAAAACCTCAATGAGATACCACCTCACACCCGTCAGAATGGCTCAAATGAACAAGTCAGGGAACGACAGAGGTTGGCGGGGATGTGGAGAAAGGGGAACCCTCCTACACTGGTGGTGGGAATGCAAGCTGGTGCAACCCCTCTGGAAAAGTGTATGGAGGTTCCTCAAACAGTTATAATTAGAGCTACCATTCGATCCAGCAATTGCACTCCTGGGTATTTACCCCAAAGATACAAATGTAGGGACCCGAAGCGGTACGTGCACCCCATTGTTTATAGCAGCAATATCCACAATAGCCAAACGGTGGAAAGAGCCAAGATGTCCATCGACAGATGAATGGATAAAGAAGAGGTGGTATATATATACACAATGGACTATTACGCAGCCATCAAAAGGAATGAGGTGTTGCCATGGACAACGACGTGGATGGAACTGGAGGGTCCGACGATTAGTGAAATAAGTCAATCAGAGAAAGACATGTATCATATGACCTCACTGATATGAGGGATTCTTAATCTCAGGAACAGAGTGAGGCTTGCTGGAGTGGTCGGGGGGGGGATGGGGTGGCTGGGTGATAGACTTTGGGGAGGGTATGAGCTACGGTGAGCGCTGTGAATTGTGTAAGACTGTTGAATCACAGATCTGTACTTCTGAAACAAAGAACGCAACATATTTTAAGAATAAAGGAAAACAAGGAGACAGCAGGAGAGGAAGAATGAAGGGGAGTTAGTGAGAGGGGGAGACGGACCAGGAGAGATGATGGATTCTGAAAAAAAATCCGAGGTTTCTAGAGGGGAGGTGGGTCGGTGGATTGGTTTGACTGGTGATGGTTATTAAAGAGGGCACATTCTGCATGGAGCACTGTGTGTTAGGAACAAACAATGAATCATGGGACAGTACACCAAAACAAATGATGTAGTACATGGTGATTAACAAAGCAATAAAAAACAAAGACTGTAATAAGAGATGAAGAAGGACACTATATCCTACTTAAAGGGTCTATCCAACAAGAAGATCTCACAATTGTAAATATCTATGCCCCGAACATGGGAGCATCCAATTATATAAGGCAATTAAGAAGAAAAGCAAAGAAACACATTGACCACCATACAATCATAGTGGGGGACTTTAACACCCCCCTGACTGAAATGGCCAGATCATCTAAGCAAAAGATCAACAAGGAAATAAAGACTTTAAATGACACACTGGACCAAATGGACTTCACAGACATATTCAGAACGTTCCATCCCAATGCAACGGAATACACTTTCTTCTCTAGTGCCCATGGAACATTCTCCAGAATGGATCACATCCTAGGTCACAAATCAGGTCTCAACCGGTACCCAAAGATTGGGATCATTCCCTGCACATTTTCAGACCACAATGCTTTGAAACTAGAACTCAATCACAAGAGGAGAGTCGGAAAGAACTCAAATACATGGAGGCTAAAGAGCATCCTACGAAAGAATGAATGGGTCAACCAGGAAATTAAAGAAGAATTTAAAAAGTTCATGGAAACCAATGAAAATGAAAACTCAACTGTCCAAAATCTTTGGGATACAGCCAAGGCAGTCCTGCGAGGAAAGTATATAGCAATACAAGCCTTTCTCAAGAAACAAGAAAGGTCTCAAATACACACCCAACCCTACACCTAAAGGAGCTGGAGAAAGAACGGCAAATAAAGCCTAAACCCAGCAGGAGAAGAGAAATCATGCAGTTCAGAGCAGAAATCAATGAAATAGAACCCAGAAGAACAGTAGAAGTGATCCACGGAACTAGGAGCTGGTACTTTGAAAGAATTCACAAGATTGATACACCCCTGTCCAGGCTGATCAAAAAGAAAAGAGAAATGACCCAAATCAACAAAATCATGAATGAAAGAGGAGAGATCACAAACAACACCAAAGAAATACAAACAATTATAAGAACGTAATCTGAGCAACCCTAGGGCAGCAAATTCCATAACCTGGAAGAAATGGGTGCATTCCTAGAGATGTGTCAACTAACAAAACTGACCCAGGAAGAAATAGAAAACATGAACAGTCCTATAACCACGAAGGCAATTGAAGTAGTCATCAAAAACCTCCCAAGAAACCAAAGCCCAGGGCCAGATGGTTTCCCAGGGGAATTCTATCAGACATTTAAAGAAGAATTAATACCTATTCTCCTGAAACTGTTCCAAACAATAGAAATGGAAGGAAAACTTCCAAACTCATTTATGAGGCCACCATTACCTTGATTCCAAAACCAGACAAAGATCCCATCAAAAAGGAGAATTAGAGACCAATATCCTTGATGAACATCGATGCAAAAATTCTCACCAAAATACTAGCCAAGAGGACCCAACAGTACATGAAAAGGAGTATTCACCATGACCAAGTGGGATTTATCCCTGGGCTGCAAGGCTGGTTCAACATCCGCAAATCAGTCAACGTGATCAAATACATTAACAAAAGAAAGAACGAGAATCATATGATCCTCCCAAGAGATGCAGAAAAAGCATTGGACAAAGTACAGCAACCTTTCTGGATCAAAACTCTTCAGAGTATAGGGACAGCGGGTACATACCTCAATATCATAAAAGCCATCTACGAAAACGCTACAGCGAATATCATTCTCAATGGGGAAAAGCTGAGATCTTTTCCCCTAAAGTCAGCAACGCGGCAGGGATAGCCACTCTCACCACTGCTATTCAACATAGTATTAGAAGTCCTAGCCACAGCAATCAGACAACAAAAAGTAATCCAAGGCATCCAAATCGGCAGAGAGGAAGTCAAACTCTCACTCTTGGCAGATGATATGATACTTTATGTGGAAAACCCAAAAGACTCCACCCCAAAACTGCTAGAACTCACACAGCAATTCCGTCAAGTAGCAGGCTATAAAATCAATGCACAGGAATCAGTGGCATTCCTATACACCAACAACAAGACAGAAGAGAGACAAATCAAGGAGTCGATCCCATTCACAACTGCACCCAAAACCAGAAGAGACCTAGGAATATATTCATCCCAAGAGGCAAAGGATCTGTACTCAGAAAACTACAAAATACGCAGGAAAGAAATTGAAGAAGACACAAAGAAACGGAAAAACGTTCCATGCTCATGGATTGGGAGAACCAACATTGTGAAGAGGTCAATGCTACCTAGAGCAATCTACACATGCAATGCAATCCCCATCAAAATACCATCCACTTTTTTCCACGAAATGGAACAAATAATCCTAAAATTTGAATGGAACCTGAAGAGACCCCGAGTAGCCAGAGGAATATTGAGAAAGAAAAGCAAAGCTGGCGGCATCACAATTCTGGACTTCCAGCTCTATGACAAAGCTGTCATCATCAAGACAGTATGGTACTGGCACAAAAACAGACACATGGATCCATGGAACAGAATCGAGAGCCCAGAAATGGACCCTCAACTCTATGGTCAACTTATCTTTGACAGAGCAGGAAGGAATGTCCAATGGCAAAAAGAGAGTCTCTTCAACAACTGGTGTTGGGAGAATTGGACAGCCCCATGCAGAAGAATGACACTGGACCATTTCCTGACACCACACACAGAAGTAGACGCCAAATGTTTGAAAGACCTCAATGTGAGACAGGAGTCCATCAAAATCCTAAAGGAGGACACAGGTAGCAAGCTCTTCGACCTCAGCCGCAGCAACTTCTTCCTAGAAACATCACCAAAGGCACGGGAAGCCAGGGCAAAAATGAACTATTGGGATTTCATCAAGATAAAAAGCTTTGGCACAGCAAAAGAAACAGTCCACAAAACCAAAAGACAACCGACAGAATGGGAGAAATTATTTGCAAATGACATATCAGATAAAGGGCTACTATCCAATATGTATAAAAACTTATCAAACTCAACACCCAAAGAACAAATAATCCAATCAAGAAATAGGCAGAAGACATGAACAGACATTTTTCCAAAGAAGACATCCAAATGGCCCACAGGCACATGAAAAAGTGCTCAACACGGCTCGGCATCAGGGAAATCCAAATCAAAACCTCAATGAGATACCACCTCACACCCGTCAGAATGGCTCAAATGAACAAGTCAGGGAACGACAGAGGTTGGCGGGGATGTGGAGAAAGGGGAACCCTCCTACACTGGTGGTGGGAATGCAAGCTGGTGCAACCCCTCTGGAAAAGTGTATGGAGGTTCCTCAAACAGTTATAATTAGAGCTACCATTCGATCCAGCAATTGCACTCCTGGGTATTTACCCCAAAGATACAAATGTAGGGACCCGAAGCGGTACGTGCACCCCATTGTTTATAGCAGCAATATCCACAATAGCCAAACGGTGGAAAGAGCCAAGATGTCCATCGAGAGATGAATGGATAAAGAAGAGGTGGTATATCTATACACAATGGACTATTACGCAGCCATCAAAAGGAATGAGGTGTTGCCATGGACAACGACGTGGATGGAACTGGAGGGTCCGACGATTAGTGAAATAAGTCAATCAGAGAAAGACATGTATCATATGACCTCACTGATATGAGGGATTCTTAATCTCAGGAACAGAGTGAGGCTTGCTGGAGTGGTCGGGGGGGGATGGGGTGGCTGGGTGATAGACTTTGGGGAGGGTATGAGCTACGGTGAGCGCTGTGAATTGTGTAAGACTGTTGAATCACAGATCTGTACTTCTGAAACAAAGAACGCAACATATTTTAAGAATAAAGGAAAACAAGGAGACAGCAGGAGAGGAAGAATGAAGGGGAGTTAGTGAGAGGGGGAGACGGACCAGGAGAGATGATGGATTCTGAAAAAAAATCCGAGGTTTCTAGAGGGGAGGTGGGTCGGTGGATTGGTTTGACTGGTGATGGTTATTAAAGAGGGCACATTCTGCATGGAGCACTGTGTGTTAGGAACAAACAATGAATCATGGGACAGTACACCAAAACAAATGATGTAGTACATGGTGATTAACAAAGCAATAAAAAACAAAGACTGTAATAAGAGATGAAGAAGGACACTATATCCTCCTTAAAGGGTCTATCCAACAAGAAGATCTCACAATTGTAAATATCTATGCCCCGAACATGGGAGCATCCAATTATATAAGGCAATTAAGAAGAAAAGCAAAGAAACACATTGAGTACCATACAATCATAGTGGGGGACTTTAACACCCCCCTGACTGAAATGGCCAGATCATCTAAGCAAAAGATCAACAAGGAAAGAAAGACTTTAAATGACACACTGGACCAAATGGACTTCACAGACATATTCAGAACGTTCCATCCCAATGCAACGGAATACACTTTCTTCTCTAGTGCCCATGGAACATTCTCCAGAATGGATCACATCCTAGGTCACAAATCAGGTCTCAACCGGTACCCAAAGATTGGGATCATTCCCTGCACATTTTCAGACCACAATGCTTTGAAACTAGAACTCAATCACAAGAGGAGAGTCGGAAAGAACTCAAATACATGGAGGCTAAAGAGCATCCTACGAAAGAATGAATGGGTCAACCAGGAAATTAAAGAAGAATTTAAAAAGTTCATGGAAACCAATGAAAATGAAAACTCAACTGTCCAAAATCTTTGGGATACAGCCAAGGCAGTCCTGCGAGGAAAGTATATAGCAATACAAGCCTTTCTCAAGAAACAAGAAAGGTCTCAAATACACACCCAACCCTACACCTAAAGGAGCTGGAGAAAGAACGGCAAATAAAGCCTAAACCCAGCAGGAGAAGAGAAATCATGCAGTTCAGAGCAGAAATCAATGAAATAGAACCCAGAAGAACAGTAGAAGTGATCCACGGAACTAGGAGCTGGTACTTTGAAAGAATTCACAAGATTGATACACCCCTGTCCAGGCTGATCAAAAAGAAAAGAGAAATGACCCAAATCAACAAAATCATGAATGAAAGAGGAGAGATCACAAACAACACCAAAGAAATACAAACAATTATAAGAACGTAATCTGAGCAACCCTAGGGCAGCAAATTCCATAACCTGGAAGAAATGGGTGCATTCCTAGAGATGTGTCAACTAACAAAACTGACCCAGGAAGAAATAGAAAACATGAACAGTCCTATAACCACGAAGGCAATTGAAGTAGTCATCAAAAACCTCCCAAGAAACCAAAGCCCAGGGCCAGATGGTTTCCCAGGGGAATTCTATCAGACATTTAAAGAAGAATTAATACCTATTCTCCTGAAACTGTTCCAAACAATAGAAATGGAAGGAAAACTTCCAAACTCATTTATGAGGCCACCATTACCTTGATTCCAAAACCAGACAAAGATCCCATCAAAAAGGAGAATTAGAGACCAATATCCTTGATGAACATCGATGCAAAAATTCTCACCAAAATACTAGCCAAGAGGACCCAACAGTACATGAAAAGGAGTATTCACCATGACCAAGTGGGATTTATCCCTGGGCTGCAAGGCTGGTTCAACATCCGCAAATCAGTCAACGTGATCAAATACATTAACAAAAGAAAGAACGAGAATCATATGATCCTCCCAAGAGATGCAGAAAAAGCATTGGACAAAGTACAGCAACCTTTCTGGATCAAAACTCTTCAGAGTATAGGGACAGCGGGTACATACCTCAATATCATAAAAGCCATCTACGAAAACGCTACAGCGAATATCATTCTCAATGGGGAAAAGCTGAGATCTTTTCCCCTAAAGTCAGCAACGCGGCAGGGATAGCCACTCTCACCACTGCTATTCAACATAGTATTAGAAGTCCTAGCCACAGCAATCAGACAACAAAAAGTAATCCAAGGCATCCAAATCGGCAGAGAGGAAGTCAAACTCTCACTCTTGGCAGATGATATGATACTTTATGTGGAAAACCCAAAAGACTCCACCCCAAAACTGCTAGAACTCACACAGCAATTCCGTCAAGTAGCAGGCTATAAAATCAATGCACAGGAATCAGTGGCATTCCTATACACCAACAACAAGACAGAAGAGAGACAAATCAAGGAGTCGATCCCATTCACAACTGCACCCAAAACCAGAAGAGACCTAGGAATATATTCATCCCAAGAGGCAAAGGATCTGTACTCAGAAAACTACAAAATACGCAGGAAAGAAATTGAAGAAGACACAAAGAAACGGAAAAACGTTCCATGCTCATGGATTGGGAGAACCAACATTGTGAAGAGGTCAATGCTACCTAGAGCAATCTACACATGCAATGCAATCCCCATCAAAATACCATCCACTTTTTTCCACGAAATGGAACAAATAATCCTAAAATTTGAATGGAACCTGAAGAGACCCCGAGTAGCCAGAGGAATATTGAGAAAGAAAAGCAAAGCTGGCGGCATCACAATTCTGGACTTCCAGCTCTATGACAAAGCTGTCATCATCAAGACAGTATGGTACTGGCACAAAAACAGACACATGGATCCATGGAACAGAATCGAGAGCCCAGAAATGGACCCTCAACTCTATGGTCAACTTATCTTTGACAGAGCAGGAAGGAATGTCCAATGGCAAAAAGAGAGTCTCTTCAACAACTGGTGTTGGGAGAATTGGACAGCCCCATGCAGAAGAATGACACTGGACCATTTCCTGACACCACACACAGAAGTAGACGCCAAATGGTTGAAAGACCTCAATGTGAGACAGGAGTCAATCAAAATCCTAAAGGAGGACACAGGTAGCAAGCTCTTCGACCTCAGCCGCAGCAACTTCTTCCTAGAAACATCACCAAAGGCACGGGAAGCCAGGGCAAAAATGAACTATTGGGATTTCATCAAGATAAAAAGCTTTGGCACAGCAAAAGAAACAGTCCACAAAACCAAAAGACAACCGACAGAATGGGAGAAATTATTTGCAAATGACATATCAGATAAAGGGCTACTATCCAATATGTATAAAAACTTATCAAACTCAACACCCAAAGAACAAATAATCCAATCAAGAAATAGGCAGAAGACATGAACAGACATTTTTCCAAAGAAGACATCCAAATGGCCCACAGGCACATGAAAAAGTGCTCAACACGGCTCGGCATCAGGGAAATCCAAATCAAAACCTCAATGAGATACCACCTCACACCCGTCAGAATGGCTCAAATGAACAAGTCAGGGAACGACAGAGGTTGGCGGGGATGTGGAGAAAGGGGAACCCTCCTACACTGGTGGTGGGAATGCAAGCTGGTGCAACCCCTCTGGAAAAGTGTATGGAGTTTCCTCAAACAGTTATAATTAGAGCTACCATTCGATCCAGCAATTGCACTCCTGGGTATTTACCCCAAAGATACAAATGTAGGGACCCGAAGCGGTACGTGCACCCCATTGTTTATAGCAGCAATATCCACAATAGCCAAACGGTGGAAAGAGCCAAGATGTCCATCGACAGATGAATGGATAAAGAAGAGGTGGTATATATATTCACAATGGACTATTACGCAGCCATCAAAAGGAATGAGGTGTTGCCATGGACAACGACGTGGATGGAACTGGAGGGTCCGACGATTAGTGAAATAAGTCAATCAGAGAAAGACATGTATCATATGACCTCACTGATATGAGGGATTCTTAATCTCAGGAACAGAGTGAGGCTTGCTGGAGTGGTCGGGGGGGGGGATGGGGTGGCTGGGTGATAGACTTTGGGGAGGGTATGAGCTACGGTGAGCGCTGTGAATTGTGTAAGACTGTTGAATCACAGATCTGTACTTCTGAAACAAATAACGCAACATATTTTAAGAATAAAGGAAAACAAGGAGACAGCAGGAGAGGAAGAATGAAGGGGAGTTAGTGAGAGGGGGAGACGGACCAGGAGAGATGATGGATTCTGAAAAAAAATCCGAGGTTTCTAGAGGGGAGGTGGGTTGGTGGATTGGTTTGACTGGTGATGGTTATTAAAGAGGGCACATTCTGCATGGAGCACTGTGTGTTAGGAACAAACAATGAATCATGGGACAGTACACCAAAACAAATGATGTAGTACATGGTGATTAACAAAGCAATAAAAAACAAAGACTGTAATAAGAGATGAAGAAGGACACTATATCCTACTTAAAGGGTCTATCCAACAAGAAGATCTCACAATTGTAAATATCTATGCCCCGAACATGGGAGCATCCAATTATATAAGGCAATTAAGAAGAAATCAAAGAAACACATTGACCACCATACAATCATAGTGGGGGACTTTAACACCCCCCTGACTGAAATGGCCAGATCATCTAAGCAAAAGATCAACAAGGAAATAAAGACTTTAAATGACACACTGGACCAAATGGACTTCACAGACATATTCAGAACGTTCCATCCCAATGCAACGGAATACACATTCTTCTCTAGTGCCCATGGAACATTCTCCAGAATGGATCACATCCTAGTTCACAAATCAGGTCTCAACCGGTACCCAAAGATTGGGATCATTCCCTGCACATTTTCAGACCACAATGTTTTGAAACTAGAACTCAATCACAAGAGGAGAGTCGGAAAGAACTCAAATACATGGAGGCTAAAGAGCATCCTACGAAAGAATGAATGGGTCAACCAGGAAATTAAAGAAGAATTTAAAAAGTTCATGGAAACCAATGAAAATGAAAACTCAACTGTCCAAAATCTTTGGGATACAGCCAAGGCAGTCCTGCGAGGAAAGTATATAGCAATACAAGCCTTTCTCAAGAAACAAGAAAGGTCTCAAATACACACCCAACCCTACACCTAAAGGAGCTGGAGAAAGAACGGCAAATAAAGCCTAAACCCAGCAGGAGAAGAGAAATCATGCAGTTCAGAGCAGAAATCAATGAAATAGAACCCAGAAGAACAGTAGAAGTGATCAACGGAACTAGGAGCTGGTACTTTGAAAGAATTCACAAGATTGATACACCCCTGTCCAGGCTGATCAAAAAGAAAAGAGAAATGACCCAAATCAACAAAATCATGAATGAAAGAGGAGAGATCACAAACAACACCAAAGAAATACAAACAATTATAAGAACGTAATCTGAGCAACCCTAGGGCAGCAAATTCCATAACCTGGAAGAAATGGGTGCATTCCTAGAGATGTGTCAACTAACAAAACTGACCCAGGAAGAAATAGAAAACATGAACAGTCCTATAACCACGAAGGCAATTGAAGTAGTCATCAAAAACCTCCCAAGAAACCAAAGCCCAGGGCCAGATGGTTTCCCAGGGGAATTCTATCAGACATTTAAAGAAGAATTAATACCTATTCTCCTGAAACTGTTCCAAACAATAGAAATGGAAGGAAAACTTCCAAACTCATTTATGAGGCCACCATTACCTTGATTCCAAAACCAGACAAAGATCCCATCAAAAAGGAGAATTAGAGACCAATATCCTTGATGAACATCGATGCAAAAATTCTCACCAAAACTCTAGCCAAGAGGACCCAACAGTACCTGAAAAGGAGTATTCACCATGACCAAGTGGGATTTATCCCTGGGCTGCAAGGCTGGTTCAACATCCGCAAATCAGTCAACGTGATCAAATACATTAACAAAAGAAAGAACGAGAATCATATGATCCTCCCAAGAGATGCAGAAAAAGCATTGGACAAAGTACAGCAACCTTTCTGGATCAAAACTCTTCAGAGTATAGGGACAGCGGGTACATACCTCAATATCATAAAAGCCATCTACGAAAACGCTACAGCGAATATCATTCTCAATGGGGAAAAGCTGAGATCTTTTCCCCCAAAGTCAGCAACGCGGCAGGGATAGCCACTCTCACCACTGCTATTCAACATAGTATTAGAAGTCCTAGCCACAGCAATCAGACAACAAAAAGTAATCCAAGGCATCCAAATCGGCAGAGAGGAAGTCAAACTCTCACTCTTGGCAGATGATATGATACTTTATGTGGAAAACCCAAAAGACTCCACGCCAAAACTGCTAGAACTCACACAGCAATTCCGTCAAGTAGCAGGCTATAAAATCAATGCACAGGAATCAGTGGCATTCCTATACACCAACAACAAGACAGAAGAGAGACAAATCAAGGAGTCGATCCCATTCACAACTGCACCCAAAACCAGAAGAGACCTAGGAATATATTGAACCCAAGAGGCAAGGGATCTGTACTCAGAAAACTACAAAATACGCAGGAAAGAAATTGAAGAAGACACAAAGAAACGGAAAAACGTTCCATGCTCATGGATTGGGAGAACCAACATTGTGAAGAGGTCAATGCTACCTAGAGCAATCTACACATGCAATGCAATCCCCATCAAAATACCATCCACTTTTTTCCACGAAATGGAACAAATAATCCTAAAATTTGAATGGAACCTGAAGAGACCCCGAGTAGCCAGAGGAATATTGAGAAAGAAAAGCAAAGCTGGCGGCATCACAATTCTGGACTTCCAGCTCTATGACAAAGCTGTCATCATCAAGACAGTATGGTACTGGCACAAAAACAGACACATGGATCCATGGAACAGAATCGAGAGCCCAGAAATGGACCCTCAACTCTATGGTCAACTTATCTTTGACAGAGCAGGAAGGAATGTCCAATGGCAAAAAGAGAGTCTCTTCAACAACTGGTGTTGGGAGAATTGGACAGCCCCATGCAGAAGAATGACACTGGACCATTTCCTGACACCACACACAGAAGTAGACGCCAAATGTTTGAAAGACCTCAATGTGAGACAGGAGTCCATCAAAATCCTAAAGGAGGACACAGGTAGCAAGCTCTTCGACCTCAGCCGCAGCAACTTCTTCCTAGAAACATCACCAAAGGCACGGGAAGCCAGGGCAAAAATGAACTATTGGGATTTCATCAAGATAAAAAGCTTTGGCACAGCAAAAGAAACAGTCCACAAAACCAAAAGACAACCGACAGAATGGGAGAAATTATTTGCAAATGACATATCAGATAAAGGGCTACTATCCAATATGTATAAAAACTTATCAAACTCAACACCCAAAGAACAAATAATCCAATCAAGAAATAGGCAGAAGACATGAACAGACATTTTTCCAAAGAAGACATCCAAATGGCCCACAGGCACATGAAAAAGTGCTCAACACGGCTCGGCATCAGGGAAATCCAAATCAAAACCTCAATGAGATACCACCTCACACCCGTCAGAATGGCTCAAATGAACAAGTCAGGGAACGACAGAGGTTGGCGGGGATGTGGAGAAAGGGGAACCCTCCTACACTGGTGGTGGGAATGCAAGCTGGTGCAACCCCTCTGGAAAAGTGTATGGAGGTTCCTCAAACAGTTATAATTAGAGCTACCATTCGATCCAGCAATTGCACTCCTGGGTATTTACCCCAAAGATACAAATGTAGGGACCCGAAGCGGTACGTGCACCCCATTGTTTATAGCAGCAATATCCACAATAGCCAAACGGTGGAAAGAGCCAAGATGTCCATCGAGAGATGAATGGATAAAGAAGAGGTGGTATATATATACACAATGGACTATTACGCAGCCATCAAAAGGAATGAGGTGTTGCCATGGACAACGACGTGGATGGAACTGGAGGGTCCGACGATTAGTGAAATAAGTCAATCAGAGAAAGACATGTATCATATGACCTCACTGATATGAGGGATTCTTAATCTCAGGAACAGAGTGAGGCTTGCTGGAGTGGTCGGGGGGGGATGGGGTGGCTGGGTGATAGACTTTGGGGAGGGTATGAGCTACGGTGAGCGCTGTGAATTGTGTAAGACTGTTGAATCACAGATCTGTACTTCTGAAACAAAGAACGCAACATATTTTAAGAATAAAGGAAAACAAGGAGACAGCAGGAGAGGAAGAATGAAGGGGAGTTAGTGAGAGGGGGAGACGGACCAGGAGAGATGATGGATTCTGAAAAAAAATCCGAGGTTTCTAGAGGGGAGGTGGGTCGGTGGATTGGTTTGACTGGTGATGGTTATTAAAGAGGGCACATTCTGCATGGAGCACTGTGTGTTAGGAACAAACAATGAATCATGGGACAGTACACCAAAACAAATGATGTAGTACATGGTGATTAACAAAGCAATAAAAAACAAAGACTGTAATAAGAGATGAAGAAGGACACTATATCCTCCTTAAAGGGTCTATCCAACAAGAAGATCTCACAATTGTAAATATCTATGCCCCGAACATGGGAGCATCCAATTATATAAGGCAATTAAGAAGAAAAGCAAAGAAACACATTGACCACCATACAATCATAGTGGGGGACTTTAACACCCCCCTGACTGAAATGGCCAGATCATCTAAGCAAAAGATCAACAAGGAAATAAAGACTTTAAATGACACACTGGACCAAATGGACTTCACAGACATATTCAGAACGTTCCATCCCAATGCAACGGAATACACTTTCTTCTCTAGTGCCCATGGAACATTCTCCAGAATGGATCACATCCTAGGTCACAAATCAGGTCTCAACCGGTACCCAAAGATTGGGATCATTCCCTGCACATTTTCAGACCACAATGCTTTGAAACTAGAACTCAATCACAAGAGGAGAGTCGGAAAGAACTCAAATACATGGAGGCTAAAGAGCATCCTACGAAAGAATGAATGGGTCAACCAGGAAATTAAAGAAGAATTTAAAAAGTTCATGGAAACCAATGAAAATGAAAACTCAACTGTCCAAAATCTTTGGGATACAGCCAAGGCAGTCCTGCGAGGAAAGTATATAGCAATACAAGCCTTTCTCAAGAAACAAGAAAGGTCTCAAATACACACCCAACCCTACACCTAAAGGAGCTGGAGAAAGAACGGCAAATAAAGCCTAAACCCAGCAGGAGAAGAGAAATCATGCAGTTCAGAGCAGAAATCAATGAAATAGAACCCAGAAGAACAGTAGAAGTGATCAACGGAACTAGGAGCTGGTACTTTGAAAGAATTCACAAGATTGATACACCCCTGTCCAGGCTGATCAAAAAGAAAAGAGAAATGACCCAAATCAACAAAATCATGAATGAAAGAGGAGAGATCACAAACAACACCAAAGAAATACAAACAATTATAAGAACGTAATCTGAGCAACCCTAGGGCAGCAAATTCCATAACCTGGAAGAAATGGGTGCATTCCTAGAGATGTGTCAACTAACAAAACTGACCCAGGAAGAAATAGAAAACATGAACAGTCCTATAACCACGAAGGCAATTGAAGTAGTCATCAAAAACCTCCCAAGAAACCAAAGCCCAGGGCCAGATGGTTTCCCAGGGGAATTCTATCAGACATTTAAAGAAGAATTAATACCTATTCTCCTGAAACTGTTCCAAACAATAGAAATGAAAGGAAAACTTCCAAACTCATTTATGAGGCCACCATTACCTTGATTCCAAAACCAGACAAAGATCCCATCAAAAAGGAGAATTAGAGACCAATATCCTTGATGAACATCGATGCAAAAATTCTCACCAAAATACTAGCCAAGAGGACCCAACAGTACATGAAAAGGAGTATTCACCATGACCAAGTGGGATTTATCCCTGGGCTGCAAGGCTGGTTCAACATCCGCAAATCAGTCAACGTGATCAAATACATTAACAAAAGAAAGAACGAGAATCATATGATCCTCTCAATAGATGCAGAAAAAGCATTGGACAAAGTACAGCAACCTTTCTGGATCAAAACTCTTCAGAGTATAGGGACAGCGGGTACATACCTCAATATCATAAAAGCCATCTACGAAAACCCTACAGCGAATATCATTCTCAATGGGGAAAAGCTGAGATCTTTTCCCCTAAGGTCAGGAACGCGGCAGGGATAGCCAATCTCACCACTGCTATTCAACATAGTATTAGAAGTCCTAGCCACAGCAATCAGACAACAAAAAGTAATCCAAGGCATCCAAATCGGCAGGGAGGAAGTCAAACTCTCACTCTTGGCAGATGATATGATACTTTATGTGGAAAACCCAAAAGACTCCACCCCAAAACTGCTAGAACTCACACAGCAATTCCGTTAAGTAGCAGGCTATAAAATCAAAGCACAGGAATCAGTGGCATTCCTATACACCAACAACAAGACAGAAGAGAGACAAATCAAGGAGTCGATCCCATTCACAACTGCACCCAAAACCAGAAGAGACCTAGGAATATATTGAACCCAAGAGGCAAGGGATCTGTACTCAGAAAACTACAAAATACGCAGGAAAGAAATTGAAGAAGACACAAAGAAACGGAAAAACGTTCCATGCTCATGGATTGGGAGAACCAACATTGTGAAGAGGTCAATGCTACCTAGAGCAATCTACACATGCAATGCAATCCCCATCAAAATACCATCCACTTTTTTCCACGAAATGGAACAAATAATCCTAAAATTTGAATGGAACCTGAAGAGACCCCGAGTAGCCAGAGGAATATTGAGAAAGAAAAGCAAAGCTGGCGGCATCACAATTCTGGACTTCCAGCTCTATGACAAAGCTGTCATCATCAAGACAGTATGGTACTGGCACAAAAACAGACACATGGATCCATGGAACAGAATCGAGAGCCCAGAAATGGACCCTCAACTCTATGGTCAACTTATCTTTGACAGAGCAGGAAGGAATGTCCAATGGCAAAAAGAGAGTCTCTTCAACAACTGGTGTTGGGAGAATTGGACAGCCCCATGCAGAAGAATGACACTGGACCATTTCCTGACACCACACACAGAAGTAGACGCCAAATGTTTGAAAGACCTCAATGTGAGACAGGAGTCCATCAAAATCCTAAAGGAGGACACAGGTAGCAAGCTCTTCGACCTCAGCCGCAGCAACTTCTTCCTAGAAACATCACCAAAGGCACGGGAAGCCAGGGCAAAAATGAACTATTGGGATTTCATCAAGATAAAAAGCTTTGGCACAGCAAAAGAAACAGTCCACAAAACCAAAAGACAACCGACAGAATGGGAGAAATTATTTGCAAATGACATATCAGATAAAGGGCTACTATCCAATATGTATAAAAACTTATCAAACTCAACACCCAAAGAACAAATAATCCAATCAAGAAATAGGCAGAAGACATGAACAGACATTTTTCCAAAGAAGACATCCAAATGGCCCACAGGCACATGAAAAAGTGCTCAACACGGCTCGGCATCAGGGAAATCCAAATCAAAACCTCAATGAGATACCACCTCACACCCGTCAGAATGGCTC
Source organism: Eumetopias jubatus (assembly GCF_037043125.1). NCBI lineage: Eukaryota > Metazoa > Chordata > Mammalia > Carnivora > Otariidae > Eumetopias > Eumetopias jubatus. The sequence goes on from NW_028274825.1 coordinate 4,393,897, forward strand.
AAATGAACAAGTCAGGGAACGACAGAGGTTGGCGGGGATGTGGAGAAAGGGGAACCCTCCTACACTGGTGGTGGGAATGCAAGCTGGTGCAACCCCTCTGGAACAGTGTATGGAGGTTCCTCAAACAGTTATAATTAGAGCTACCATTCGATCCAGCAATTGCACTCCTGGGTATTTACCCCAAAGATACAAATGTAGGGACCTGAAGCGGTACGTGCACCCCATTGTTTATAGCAGCAATATCCACAATAGCCAAACGGTGGAAAGAGCCAAGATGTCCATCGAGAGATGAATGGATAAAGAAGAGGTGGTATATATATACACAATGGACTATTACGCAGCCATCAAAAGGAATGAGGTGTTGCCATGGACAACGACGTGGATGGAACTGGAGGGTCCGACGATTAGTGAAATAAGTCAATCAGAGAAAGACATGTATCATATGACCTCACTGATATGAGGGATTCTTAATCTCAGGAACAGAGTGAGGCTTGCTGGAGTGGTCGGGGGGGGGATGGGGTGGCTGGGTGATAGACTTTGGGGAGGGTATGAGCTACGGTGAGCGCTGTGAATTGTGTAAGACTGTTGAATCACAGATCTGTACTTCTGAAACAAAGAACGCAACATATTTTAAGAATAAAGGAAAACAAGGAGACAGCAGGAGAGGAAGAATGAAGGGGAGTTAGTGAGAGGGGGAGACGGACCAGGAGAGATGATGGATTCTGAAAAAAAATCCGAGGTTTCTAGAGGGGAGGTGGGTCGGTGGATTGGTTTGACTTGTGATGGTTATTAAAGAGGGCACATTCTGCATGGAGCACTGTGTGTTAGGAACAAACAATGAATCATGGGACAGTACACCAAAACAAATTATGTAGTACATGGTGATTAACAAAGCAATAAAAAACAAAGACTGTAATAAGAGATGAAGAAGGACACTATATCCTACTTAAAGGGTCTATCCAACAAGAAGATCTCACAATTGTAAATATCTATGCCCCGAACATGGGAGCATCCAATTATATAAGGCAATTAAGAAGAAAAGCAAAGAAACACATTGACCACCATACAATCATAGTGGGGTCTTTAACACCCCCCTGACTGAAATGGCCAGATCATCTAAGCAAAAGATCAACAAGGAAATAAAGACTTTAAATGACACACTGGACCAAATGGACTTCACAGACATATTCAGAACGTTCCATCCCAATGCAACGGAATACACTTTCTTCTCTAGTGCCCATGGAACATTCTCCAGAATGGATCACATCCTAGGTCACAAATCAGGTCTCAACCGGTACCCAAAGATTGGGATCATTCCCTGCACATTTTCAGACCACAATGCTTTGAAACTAGAACTCAATCACAAGAGGAGAGTCGGAAAGAACTCAAATACATGGAGGCTAAAGAGCATCCTACGAAAGAATGAATGGGTCAACCAGGAAATTAAAGAAGAATTTAAAAAGTTCATGGAAACCAATGAAAATGAAAACTCAACTGTCCAAAATCTTTGGGATACAGCCAAGGCAGTCCTGCGAGGAAAGTATATAGCAATACAAGCCTTTCTCAAGAAACAAGAAAGGTCTCAAATACACACCCAACCCTACACCTAAAGGAGCTGGAGAAAGAACGGCAAATAAAGCCTAAACCCAGCAGGAGAAGAGAAATCATGCAGTTCAGAGCAGAAATCAATGAAATAGAACCCAGAAGAACAGTAGAAGTGATCAACGGAACTAGGAGCTGGTACTTTGAAAGAATTCACAAGATTGATACACCCCTGTCCAGGCTGATCAAAAAGAAAAGAGAAATGACCCAAATCAACAAAATCATGAATGAAAGAGGAGAGATCACAAACAACACCAAAGAAATACAAACAATTATAAGAACGTAATCTGAGCAACCCTAGGGCAGCAAATTCCATAACCTGGAAGAAATGGGTGCATTCCTAGAGATGTGTCAACTAACAAAACTGACCCAGGAAGAAATAGAAAACATGAACAGTCCTATAACCACGAAGGCAATTGAAGTAGTCATCAAAAACCTCCCAAGAAACCAAAGCCCAGGGCCAGATGGTTTCCCAGGGGAATTCTATCAGACATTTAAAGAAGAATTAATACCTATTCTCCTGAAACTGTTCAAAACAATAGAAATGGAAGGAAAACTTCCAAACTCATTTATGAGGCCACCATTACCTTGATTCCAAAACCAGACAAAGATCCCATCAAAAAGGAGAATTAGAGACCAATATCCTTGATGAACATCGATGCAAAAATTCTCACCAAAATACTAGCCAAGAGGACCCAACAGTACATGAAAAGGAGTATTCACCATGACCAAGTGGGATTTATCCCTGGGCTGCAAGGCTGGTTCAACATCCGCAAATCAGTCAACGTGATCAAATACATTAACAAAAGAAAGAACGAGAATCATATGATCCTCTCAATAGATGCAGAAAAAGCATTGGACAAAGTACAGCACCCTTTCTGGATCAAAACTCTTCAGAGTATAGGGACAGCGGGTACATACCTCAATATCATAAAAGCCATCTACGAAAACGCTACAGCGAATATCATTCTCAATGGGGAAAAGCTGAGATCTTTTCCCCTAAAGTCAGCAACGCGGCAGGGATAGCCACTCTCACCACTGCTATTCAACATAGTATTAGAAGTCCTAGCCACAGCAATCAGACAACAAAAAGTAATCCAAGGCATCCAAATCGGCAGAGAGGAAGTCAAACTCTCACTCTTGGCAGATGATATGATACTTTATGTGGAAAACCCAAAAGACTCCACCCCAAAACTGCTAGAACTCACACAGCAATTCCGTCAAGTAGCAGGCTATAAAATCAATGCACAGGAATCAGTGGCATTCCTATACACCAACAACAAGACAGAAGAGAGACAAATCAAGGAGTCGATCCCATTCACAACTGCACCCAAAACCAGAAGAGACCTAGGAATATATTCATCCCAAGAGGCAAAGGATCTGTACTCAGAAAACTACAAAATACGCAGGAAAGAAATTGAAGAAGACACAAAGAAACGGAAAAACGTTCCATGCTCATGGATTGGGAGAACCAACATTGTGAAGAGGTCAATGCTACCTAGAGCAATCTACACATGCAATGCAATACCCATCAAAATACCATCCACTTTTTTCCACGAAATGGAACAAATAATCCTAAAATTTAAATGGAACCTGAAGAGACCCCGAGTAGCCAGAGGAATATTGAGAAAGAAAAGCAAAGCTGGCGGCATCACAATTCTGGACTTCCAGCTCTATGACAAAGCTGTCATCATCAAGACAGTATGGTACTGGCACAAAAACAGACACATGGATCCATGGAACAGAATCGAGAGCCCAGAAATGGACCCTCAACTCTATGGTCAACTTATCTTGGACAGAGCAGGAAGGAATGTCCAATGGCAAAAAGAGAGTCTCTTCAACAACTGGTGTTGGGAGAATTGGACAGCCCCATGCAGAAGAATGACACTGGACCATTTCCTGACACCACACACAGAAGTAGACGCCAAATGGTTGAAAGACCTCAATGTGAGACAGGAGTCCATCAAAATCCTAAAGGAGGACACAGGTAGCAAGCTCTTCGACCTCAGCCGCAGCAACTTCTTCCTAGAAACATCACCAAAGGCACGGGAAGCCAGGGCAAAAATGAACTATTGGGATTTCATCAAGATAAAAAGCTTTGGCACAGCAAAAGAAACAGTCCACAAAACCAAAAGACAACCGACAGAATGGGAGAAATTATTTGCAAATGACATATCAGATAAAGGGCTACTATCCAATATGTATAAAAACTTATCAAACTCAACACCCAAAGAACAAATAATCCAATCAAGAAATAGGCAGAAGACATGAACAGACATTTTTCCAAAGAAGACATCCAAATGGCCCACAGGCACATGAAAAAGTGCTCAACACGGCTCGGCATCAGGGAAATCCAAATCCAAACCTCAATGAGATACCACCTCACACCCGTCAGAATGGCTCAAATGAACAAGTCAGGGAACGACAGAGGTTGGCGGGGATGTGGAGAAAGGGGAACCCTCCTACACTGGTGGTGGTAATGCAAGCTGGTGCAACCCCTCTGGAAAAGTGTATGGAGTTTCCTCAAACAGTTATAATTAGAGCTACCATTCGATCCAGCAATTGCACTCCTGGGTATTTACCCCAAAGATACAAATGTAGGGACCCGAAGCGGTACGTGCACCCCATTGTTTATAGCAGCAATATCCACAATAGCCAAACGGTGGAAAGAGCCAAGATGTCCATCGACAGATGAATGGATAAAGAAGAGGTGGTATATATATACACAATGGACTATTACGCAGCCATCAAAAGGAATGAGGTGTTGCCATGGACAACGACGTGGATGGAACTGGAGGGTCCGACGATTAGTGAAATAAGTCAATCAGAGAAAGACATGTATCATATGACCTCACTGATATGAGGGATTCTTAATCTCAGGAACAGAGTGAGGCTTGCTGGAGTGGTCGGGGGGGGGGATGGGGTGGCTGGGTGATAGACTTTGGGGAGGGTATGAGCTACGGTGAGCGCTGTGAATTGTGTAAGACTGTTGAATCACAGATCTGTACTTCTGAAACAAATAACGCAACATATTTTAAGAATAAAGGAAAACAAGGAGACAGCAGGAGAGGAAGAATGAAGGGGAGTTAGTGAGAGGGGGAGACGGACCAGGAGAGATGATGGATTCTGAAAAAAAATCCGAGGTTTCTAGAGGGGAGGTGGGTCGGTGGATTGGTTTGACTGGTGATGGTTATTAAAGAGGGCACATTCTGCATGGAGCACTGTGTGTTAGGAACAAACAATGAATCATGGGACAGTACACCAAAACAAATGATGTAGTACATGGTGATTAACAAAGCAATAAAAAACAAAGACTGTAATAAGAGATGAAGAAGGACACTATATCCTACTTAAAGGGTCTATCCAACAAGAAGATCTCACAATTGTAAATATCTATGCCCCGAACATGGGAGCATCCAATTATATAAGGCAATTAAGAAGAAAAGCAAAGAAACACATTGAGCACCATACAATCATAGTGGGGGACTTTAACACCCCCCTGACTGAAATGGCCAGATCATCTAAGCAAAAGATCAACAAGGAAAGAATGACTTTAAATGACACACTGGACCAAATGGACTTCACAGACATATTCAGAACGTTCCATCCCAATGCAACGGAATACACATTCTTCTCTAGTGCCCATGGAACATTCTCCAGAATGGATCACATCCTAGGTCACAAATCAGGTCTCAACCGGTACCCAAAGATTGGGATCATTCCCTGCACATTTTCAGACCACAATATTTTGAAACTAGAACTCAATCACAAGAGGAGAGTCGGAAAGAACTCAAATACATGGAGGCTAAAGAGCATCCTACGAAAGAATGAATGGGTCAACCAGGAAATTAAAGAAGAATTTAAAAAGTCCATGGAAACCAATGAAAATGAAAACTCAACTGTCCAAAATCTTTGGGATACAGCCAAGGCAGTCCTGCGAGGAAAGTATATAGCAATACAAGCCTTTCTCAAGAAACAAGAAAGGTCTCAAATACACACCCAACCCTACACCTAAAGGAGCTGGAGAAAGAACGGCAAATAAAGCCTAAACCCAGCAGGAGAAGAGAAATCATGCAGTTCAGAGCAGAAATCAATGAAATAGAACCCAGAAGAACAGTAGAAGTGATCAACGGAACTAGGAGCTGGTACTTTGAAAGAATTCACAAGATTGATACACCCCTGTCCAGGCTGATCAAAAAGAAAAGAGAAATGACCCAAATCAACAAAATCATGAATGAAAGAGGAGAGATCACAAACAACACCAAAGAAATACAAACAATTATAAGAACGTAATCTGAGCAACCCTAGGGCAGCAAATTCCATAACCTGGAAGAAATGGGTGCATTCCTAGAGATGTGTCAACTAACAAAACTGACCCAGGAAGAAATAGAAAACATGAACAGTCCTATAACCACGAAGGCAATTGAAGTAGTCATCAAAAACCTCCCAAGAAACCAAAGCCCAGGGCCAGATGGTTTCCCAGGGGAATTCTATCAGACATTTAAAGAAGAATTAACACCTATTCTCCTGAAACTGTTCCAAACAATAGAAATGGAAGGAAAACTTCAAAACTCATTTATGAGGCCACCATTACCTTGATTCCAAAACCAGACAAAGATCCCATCAAAAAGGAGAATTAGAGACCAATATCCTTGATGAACATCGATGCAAAAATTCTCACCAAAACTCTAGCCAAGAGGACCCAACAGTACATGAAAAGGAGTATTCACCATGACCAAGTGGGATTTATCCCTGGGCTGCAAGGCTGGTTCAACATCCGCAAATCAGTCAACGTGATCAAATACATTAACAAAAGAAAGAACGAGAATCATATGATCCTCCCAAGAGATGCAGAAAAAGCATTGGACAAAGTACAGCAACCTTTCTGGATCAAAACTCTTCAGAGTATAGGGACAGCGGGTACATACCTCAATATCATAAAAGCCATCTACGAAAACGCTACAGCGAATATCATTCTCAATGGGGAAAAGCTGAGATCTTTTCCCCCAAAGTCAGCAACGCGGCAGGGATAGCCACTCTCACCACTGCTATTCAACATAGTATTAGAAGTCCTAGCCACAGCAATCAGACAACAAAAAGTAATCCAAGGCATCCAAATCGGCAGAGAGGAAGTCAAACTCTCACTCTTGGCAGATGATATGATACTTTATGTGGAAAACCCAAAAGACTCCACCCCAAAACTGCTAGAACTCACACAGCAATTCCGTCAAGTAGCAGGCTATAAAATCAATGCACAGGAATCAGTGGCATTCCTATACACCAACAACAAGACAGAAGAGAGACAAATCAAGGAGTCGATCCCATTCACAACTGCACCCAAAACCAGAAGAGACCTAGGAATATATTGAACCCAAGAGGCAAGGGATCTGTAATCAGAAAACTACAAAATACGCAGGAAAGAAATTGAAGAAGACACAAAGAAACGGAAAAACGTTCCATGCTCATGGATTGGGAGAACCAACATTGTGAAGAGGTCAATGCTACCTAGAGCAATCTACACATGCAATGCAATCCCCATCAAAATACCATCCACTTTTTTCCACGAAATGGAACAAATAATCCTAAAATTTGAATGGAACCTGAAGAGACCCCGAGTAGCCAGAGGAATATTGAGAAAGAAAAGCAAAGCTGGCGGCATCACAATTCTGGACTTCCAGCTCTATGACAAAGCTGTCATCATCAAGACAGTATGGTACTGGCACAAAAACAGACACATGGATCCATGGAACAGAATCGAGAGCCCAGAAATGGACCCTCAACTCTATGGTCAACTTATCTTTGACAGAGCAGGAAGGAATGTCCAATGGCAAAAAGAGAGTCTCTTCAACAACTGGTGTTGGGAGAATTGGACAGCCCCATGCAGAAGAATGACACTGGACCATTTCCTGACACCACACACAGAAGTAGACGCCAAATGTTTGAAAGAGCTCAATGTGAGACAGGAGTCCATCAAAATCCTAAAGGAGGACACAGGTAGCAAGCTCTTCGACCTCAGCCGCAGCAACTTCTTCCTAGAAACATCACCAAAGGCACGGGAAGCCAGGGCAAAAATGAACTATTGGGATTTCATCAAGATAAAAAGCTTTGGCACAGCAAAAGAAACAGTCCACAAAACCAAAAGACAACCGACAGAATGGGAGAAATTATTTGCAAATGACATATCAGATAAAGGGCTACTATCCAATATGTATAAAAACTTATCAAACTCAACACCCAAAGAACAAATAATCCAATCAAGAAATAGGCAGAAGACATGAACAGACATTTTTCCAAAGAAGACATCCAAATGGCCCACAGGCACATGAAAAAGTGCTCAACACGGCTCGGCATCAGGGAAATCCAAATCAAAACCTCAATGAGATACCACCTCACACCCGTCAGAATGGCTCAAATGAACAAGTCAGGGAACGACAGAGGTTGGCGGGGATGTGGAGAAAGGGGAACCCTCCTACACTGGTGGTGGGAATGCAAGCTGGTGCAACCCCTCTGGAAAAGTGTATGGAGGTTCCTCAAACAGTTATAATTAGAGCTACCATTCGATCCAGCAATTGCACTCCTGGGTATTTACCCCAAAGATACAAATGTAGGGACCCGAAGCGGTACGTGCACCCCATTGTTTATAGCAGCAATATCCACAATAGCCAAACGGTGGAAAGAGCCAAGATGTCCATCGAGAGATGAATGGATAAAGAAGAGGTGGTATATATATACACAATGGACAATTACGCAGCCATCAAAAGGAATGAGGTGTTGCCATGGACAACGACGTGGATGGAACTGGAGGGTCCGACGATTAGTGAAATAAGTCAATCAGAGAAAGACATGTATCATATGACCTCACTGATATGAGGGATTCTTAATCTCAGGAACAGAGTGAGGCTTGCCGGAGTGGTCGGGGGGGGATGGGGTGGCTGGGTGATAGACTTTGGGGAGGGTATGAGCTACGGTGAGCGCTGTGAATTGTGTAAGACTGTTGAATCACAGATCTGTACTTCTGAAACAAAGAACGCAACATATTTTAAGAATAAAGGAAAACAAGGAGACAGCAGGAGAGGAAGAATGAAGGGGAGTTAGTGAGAGGGGGAGACGGACCAGGAGAGATGATGGATTCTGAAAAAAAATCCGAGGTTTCTAGAGGGGAGGTGGGTCGGTGGATTGGTTTGACTGGTGATGGTTATTAAAGAGGGCACATTCTGCATGGAGCACTGTGTGTTAGGAACAAACAATGAATCATGGGACAGTACAACAAAACAAATGATGTAGTACATGGTGATTAACAAAGCAATAAAAAACAAAGACTGTAATAAGAGATGAAGAAGGACACTATATCCTACTTAAAGGGTCTATCCAACAAGAAGATCTCACAATTGTAAATATCTATGCCCCGAACATGGGAGCATCCAATTATATAAGGCAATTAAGAAGAAAAGCAAAGAAACACATTGAGCACCATACAATCATAGTGGGGGACTTTAACACCCCCCTGACTGAAATGGCCAGATCATCTAAGCAAAAGATCAACAAGGAAAGAATGACTTTAAATGACACACTGGACCAAATGGACTTCACAGACATATTCAGAACGTTCCATCCCAATGCAACGGAATACACTTTCTTCTCTAGTGCCCATGGAACATTCTCCAGAATGGATCACATCCTAGGTCACAAATCAGGTCTCAACCGGTACCCAAAGATTGGGATCATTCCCTGCACATTTTCAGACCACAATGCTTTGAAACTAGAACTCAATCACAAGAGGAGAGTCGGAAAGAACTCAAATACATGGAGGCTAAAGAGCATCCTACGAAAGAATGAATGGGTCAACCAGGAAATTAAAGAAGAATTTAAAAAGTTCATGGAAACCAATGAAAATGAAAACTCAACTGTCCAAAATCTTTGGGATACAGCCAAGGCAGTCCTGCGAGGAAAGTATATAGCAATACAAGCCTTTCTCAAGAAACAAGAAAGGTCTCAAATACACACCCAACCCTACACCTAAAGGAGCTGGAGAAAGAACGGCAAATAAAGCCTAAACCCAGCAGGAGAAGAGAAATCATGCAGTTCAGAGCAGAAATCAATGAAATAGAACCCAGAAGAACAGTAGAAGTGATCAACGGAACTAGGAGCTGGTACTTTGAAAGAATTCACAAGATTGATACACCCCTGTCCAGGCTGATCAAAAAGAAAAGAGAAATGACCCAAATCAACAAAATCATGAATGAAAGAGGAGAGATCACAAACAACACCAAAGAAATACAAACAATTATAAGAACGTAATCTGAGCAACCCTAGGGCAGCAAATTCCATAACCTGGAAGAAATGGGTGCATTCCTAGAGATGTGTCAACTAACAAAACTGACCCAGGAAGAAATAGAAAACATGAACAGTCCTATAACCACGAAGGCAATTGAAGTAGTCATCAAAAACCTCCCAAGAAACCAAAGCCCAGGGCCAGATGGTTTCCCAGGGGAATTCTATCAGACATTTAAAGAAGAATTAATACCTATTCTCCTGAAACTGTTCAAAACAATAGAAATGGAAGGAAAACTTCCAAACTCATTTATGAGGCCACCATTACCTTGATTCCAAAACCAGACAAAGATCCCATCAAAAAGGAGAATTAGAGACCAATATCCTTGATGAACATCGATGCAAAAATTCTCACCAAAATACTAGCCAAGAGGACCCAACAGTACATGAAAAGGAGTATTCACCATGACCAAGTGGGATTTATCCCTGGGCTGCAAGGCTGGTTCAACATCCGCAAATCAGTCAACGTGATCAAATACATTAACAAAAGAAAGAACGAGAATCATATGATCCTCCCAAGAGATGCAGAAAAAGCATTGGACAAAGTACAGCAACCTTTCTGGATCAAAACTCTTCAGAGTATAGGGACAGCGGGTACATACCTCAATATCATAAAAGCCATCTACGAAAACGCTACAGCGAATATCATTCTCAATGGGGAAAAGCTGAGATCTTTTCCCCTAAAGTCAGCAACGCGGCAGGGATAGCCACTCTCACCACTGCTATTCAACATAGTATTAGAAGTCCTAGCCACAGCAATCAGACAACAAAAAGTAATCCAAGGCATCCAAATCGGCAGAGAGGAAGTCAAACTCTCACTCTTGGCAGATGATATGATACTTTATGTGGAAAACCCAAAAGACTCCACCCCAAAACTGCTAGAACTCACACAGCAATTCCGTCAAGTAGCAGGCTATAAAATCAATGCACAGGAATCAGTGGCATTCCTATACACCAACAACAAGACAGAAGAGAGACAAATCAAGGAGTCGATCCCATTCACAACTGCACCCAAAACCTGAAGAGACCTAGGAATATATTCATCCCAAGAGGCAAAGGATCTGTACTCAGAAAACTACAAAATACGCAGGAAAGAAATTGAAGAAGACACAAAGAAACGGAAAAACGTTCCATGCTCATGGATTGGGAGAACCAACATTGTGAAGAGGTCAATGCTACCTAGAGCAATCTACACATGCAATGCAATCCCCATCAAAATACCATCCACTTTTTTCCACGAAATGGAACAAATAATCCTAAAATTTGAATGGAACCTGAAGAGACCCCGAGTAGCCAGAGGAATATTGAGAAAGAAAAGCAAAGCTGGCGGCATCACAATTCTGGACTTCCAGCTCTATGACAAAGCTGTCATCATCAAGACAGTATGGTACTGGCACAAAAACAGACACATGGATCCATGGAACAGAATCGAGAGCCCAGAAATGGACCCTCAACTCTATGGTCAACTTATCTTTGACAGAGCAGGAAGGAATGTCCAATGGCAAAAAGAGAGTCTCTTCAACAACTGGTGTTGGGAGAATTGGACAGCCCCATGCAGAAGAATGACACTGGACCATTTCCTGACACCACACACAGAAGTAGACGCCAAATGGTTGAAAGACCTCAATGTGAGACAGGAGTCCATCAAAATCCTAAAGGAGGACACAGGTAGCAAGCTCTTCGACCTCAGCCGCAGCAACTTCTTCCTAGAAACATCACCAAAGGCACGGGAAGCCAGGGCAAAAATGAACTATTGGGATTTCATCAAGATAAAAAGCTTTGGCACAGCAAAAGAAACAGTCCACAAAACCAAAAGACAACCGACAGAATGGGAGAAATTATTTGCAAATGACATATCAGATAAAGGGCTACTATCCAATATGTATAAAAACTTATCAAACTCAACACCCAAAGAACAAATAATCCAATCAAGAAATAGGCAGAAGACATGAACAGACATTTTTCCAAAGAAGACATCCAAATGGCCCACAGGCACATGAAAAAGTGCTCAACACGGCTCGGCATCAGGGAAATCCAAATCAAAACCTCAATGAGATACCACCTCACACCCGTCAGAATGGCTCAAATGAACAAGTCAGGGAACGACAGAGGTTGGCGGGGATGTGGAGAAAGGGGAACCCTCCTACACTGGTGGTGGGAATGCAAGCTGGTGCAACCCCTCTGGAAAAGTGTATGGAGTTTCCTCAAACAGTTATAATTAGAGCTACCATTCGATCCAGCAATTGCACTCCTGGGTATTTACCCCAAAGATACAAATGTAGGGACCCGAAGCGGTACGTGCACCCCATTGTTTATAGCAGCAATATCCACAATAGCCAAACGGTGGAAAGAGCCAAGATGTCCATCGACAGATGAATGGATAAAGAAGAGGTGGTATATATATACACAATGGACTATTACGCAGCCATCAAAAGGAATGAGGTGTTGCCATGGACAACGACGTGGATGGAACTGGAGGGTCCGACGATTAGTGAAATAAGTCAATCAGAGAAAGACATGTATCATATGACCTCACTGATATGAGGGATTCTTAATCTCAGGAACAGAGTGAGGCTTGCTGGAGTGGTCGGGGGGGGGGATGGGGTGGCTGGGTGATAGACTTTGGGGAGGGTATGAGCTACGGTGAGCGCTGTGAATTGTGTAAGACTGTTGAATCACAGATCTGTACTTCTGAAACAAATAACGCAACATATTTTAAGAATAAAGGAAAACAAGGAGACAGCAGGAGAGGAAGAATGAAGGGGAGTTAGTGAGAGGGGGAGACGGACCAGGAGAGATGATGGATTCTGAAAAAAAATCCGAGGTTTCTAGAGGGGAGGTGGGTCGGTGGATTGGTTTGACTGGTGATGGTTATTAAAGAGGGCACATTCTGCATGGAGCACTGTGTGTTAGGAACAAACAATGAATCATGGGACAGTACACCAAAACAAATGATGTAGTACATGGTGATTAACAAAGCAATAAAAAACAAAGACTGTAATAAGAGATGAAGAAGGACACTATATCCTACTTAAAGGGTCTATCCAACAAGAAGATCTCACAATTGTAAATATCTATGCCCCGAACATGGGAGCATCCAATTATATAAGGCAATTAAGAAGAAAAGCAAAGAAACACATTGACCACCATACAATCATAGTGGGGGACTTTAACACCCCCCTGACTGAAATGGCCAGATCATCTAAGCAAAAGATCAACAAGGAAATAAAGACTTTAAATGACACACTGGACCAAATGGACTTCACAGACATATTCAGAACGTTCCATCCCAATGCAACGGAATACACATTCTTCTCTAGTGCCCATGGAACATTCTCCAGAATGGATCACATCCTAGGTCACAAATCAGGTCTCAACCGGTACCCAAAGATTGGGATCATTCCCTGCACATTTTCAGACCACAATGTTTTGAAACTAGAACTCAATCACAAGAGGAGAGTCGGAAAGAACTCAAATACATGGAGGCTAAAGAGCATCCTACGAAAGAATGAATGGGTCAACCAGGAAATTAAAGAAGAATTTAAAAAGTTCATGGAAACCAATGAAAATGAAAACTCAACTGTCCAAAATCTTTGGGATACAGCCAAGGCAGTCCTGCGAGGAAAGTATATAGCAATACAAGCCTTTCTCAAGAAACAAGAAAGGTCTCAAATACACACCCAACCCTACACCTAAAGGAGCTGGAGAAAGAACGGCAAATAAAGCCTAAACCCAGCAGGAGAAGAGAAATCATGCAGTTCAGAGCAGAAATCAATGAAATAGAACCCAGAAGAACAGTAGAAGTGATCCACGGAACTAGGAGCTGGTACTTTGAAAGAATTCACAAGATTGATACACCCCTGTCCAGGCTGATCAAAAAGAAAAGAGAAATGACCCAAATCAACAAAATCATGAATGAAAGAGGAGAGATCACAAACAACACCAAAGAAATACAAACAATTATAAGAACGTAATCTGAGCAACCCTAGGGCAGCAAATTCCATAACCTGGAAGAAATGGGTGCATTCCTAGAGATGTGTCAACTAACAAAACTGACCCAGGAAGAAATAGAAAACATGAACAGTCCTATAACCACGAAGGCAATTGAAGTAGTCATCAAAAACCTCCCAAGAAACCAAAGCCCAGGGCCAGATGGTTTCCCAGGGGAATTCTATCAGACATTTAAAGAAGAATTAATACCTATTCTCCTGAAACTGTTCCAAACAATAGAAATGGAAGGAAAACTTCAAAACTCATTTATGAGGCCACCATTACCTTGATTCCAAAACCAGACAAAGATCCCATCAAAAAGGAGAATTAGAGACCAATATCCTTGATGAACATCGATGCAAAAATTCTCACCAAAACTCTAGCCAAGAGGACCCAACAGTACATGAAAAGGAGTATTCACCATGACCAAGTGGGATTTATCCCTGGGCTGCAAGGCTGGTTCAACATCCGCAAATCAGTCAACGTGATCAAATACATTAACAAAAGAAAGAACGAGAATCATATGATCCTCCCAAGAGATGCAGAAAAAGCATTGGACAAAGTACAGCAAACTTTCTGGATCAAAACTCTTCAGAGTATAGGGACAGCGGGTACATACCTCAATATCATAAAAGCCATCTACGAAAACGCTACAGCGAATATCATTCTCAATGGGGAAAAGCTGAGATCTTTTCCCCCAAAGTCAGCAACGCGGCAGGGATAGCCACTCTCACCACTGCTATTCAACATAGTATTAGAAGTCCTAGCCACAGCAATCAGACAACAAAAAGTAATCCAAGGCATCCAAATCGGCAGAGAGGAAGTCAAACTCTCACTCTTGGCAGATGATATGATACTTTATGTGGAAAACCCAAAAGACTCCACCCCAAAACTGCTAGAACTCACACAGCAATTCCGTCAAGTAGCAGGCTATAAAATCAATGCACAGGAATCAGTGGCATTCCTATACACCAACAACAAGACAGAAGAGAGACAAATCAAGGAGTCGATCCCATTCACAACTGCACCCAAAACCAGAAGAGACCTAGGAATATATTGAACCCAAGAGGCAAAGGATCTGTACTCAGAAAACTACAAAATACGCAGGAAAGAAATTGAAGAAGACACAAAGAAACGGAAAAACGTTCCATGCTCATGGATTGGGAGAACCAACATTGTGAAGAGGTCAATGCTACCTAGAGCAATCTACACATGCAATGCAATCCCCATCAAAATACCATCCACTTTTTTCCACGAAATGGAACAAATAATCCTAAAATTTGAATGGAACCTGAAGAGACCCCGAGTAGCCAGAGGAATATTGAGAAAGAAAAGCAAAGCTGGCGGCATCACAATTCTGGACTTCCAGCTCTATGACAAAGCTGTCATCATCAAGACAGTATGGTACTGGCACAAAAACAGACACATGGATCCATGGAACAGAATCGAGAGCCCAGAAATGGACCCTCAACTCTATGGTCAACTTATCTTTGACAGAGCAGGAAGGAATGTCCAATGGCAAAAAGAGAGTCTCTTCAACAACTGGTGTTGGGAGAATTGGACAGCCCCATGCAGAAGAATGACACTGGACCATTTCCTGACACCACACACAGAAGTAGACGCCAAATGGTTGAAAGACCTCAATGTGAGACAGGAGTCCATCAAAATCCTAAAGGAGGACACAGGTAGCAAGCTCTTCGACCTCAGCCGCAGCAACTTCTTCCTAGAAACATCACCAAAGGCACGGGAAGCCAGGGCAAAAATGAACTATTGGGATTTCATCAAGATAAAAAGCTTTGGCACAGCAAAAGAAACAGTCCACAAAACCAAAAGACAACCGACAGAATGGGAGAAATTATTTGCAAATGACATATCAGATAAAGGGCTACTATCCAATATGTATAAAAACTTATCAAACTCAACACCCAAAGAACAAATAATCCAATCAAGAAATAGGCAGAAGACATGAACAGACATTTTTCCAAAGAAGACATCCAAATGGCCCACAGGCACATGAAAAAGTGCTCAACACGGCTCGGCATCAGGGAAATCCAAATCAAAACCTCAATGAGATACCACCTCACACCCGTCAGAATGGCTCAAATGAACAAGTCAGGGAACGACAGAGGTTGGCGGGGATGTGGAGAAAGGGGAACCCTCCTACACTGGTGGTGGGAATGCAAGCTGGTGCAACCCCTCTGGAAAAGTGTATGGAGGTTCCTCAAACAGTTATAATTAGAGCTACCATTCGATCCAGCAATTGCACTCCTGGGTATTTACCCCAAAGATACAAATGTAGGGACCCGAAGCGGTACGTGCACCCCATTGTTTATAGCAGCAATATCCACAATAGCCAAACGGTGGAAAGAGCCAAGATGTCCATCGAGAGATGAATGGATAAAGAAGAGGTGGTATATATATACACAATGGACTATTACGCAGCCATCAAAAGGAATGAGGTGTTGCCATGGACAACGACGTGGATGGAACTGGAGGGTCCGACGATTAGTGAAATAAGTCAATCAGAGAAAGACATGTATCATATGACCTCACTGATATGAGGGATTCTTAATCTCAGGAACAGAGTGAGGCTTGCTGGAGTGGTCGGGGGGGGATGGGGTGGCTGGGTGATAGACTTTGGGGAGGGTATGAGCTACGGTGAGCGCTGTGAATTGTGTAAGACTGTTGAATCACAGATCTGTACTTCTGAAACAAAGAACGCAACATATTTTAAGAATAAAGGAAAACAAGGAGACAGCAGGAGAGGAAGAATGAAGGGGAGTTAGTGAGAGGGGGAGACGGACCAGGAGAGATGATGGATTCTGAAAAAAAATCCGAGGTTTCTAGAGGGGAGGTGGGTCGGTGGATTGGTTTGACTGGTGATGGTTATTAAAGAGGGCACATTCTGCATGGAGCACTGTGTGTTAGGAACAAACAATGAATCATGGGACAGTACACCAAAACAAATGATGTAGTACATGGTGATTAACAAAGCAATAAAAAACAAAGACTGTAATAAGAGATGAAGAAGGACACTATATCCTACTTAAAGGGTCTATCCAACAAGAAGATCTCACAATTGTAAATATCTATGCCCCGAACATGGGAGCATCCAATTATATAAGGCAATTAAGAAGAAAAGCAAAGAAACACATTGAGCACCATACAATCATAGTGGGGGACTTTAACACCCCCCTGACTGAAATGGCCAGATCATCTAAGCAAAAGATCAACAAGGAAAGAAAGACTTTAAATGACACACTGGACCAAATGGACTTCACAGACATATTCAGAACGTTCCATCCCAATGCAACGGAATACACTTTCTTCTCTAGTGCCCATGGAACATTCTCCAGAATGGATCACATCCTAGGTCACAAATCAGGTCTCAACCGGTACCCAAAGATTGGGATCATTCCCTGCACATTTTCAGACCACAATGCTTTGAAACTAGAACTCAATCACAAGAGGAGAGTCGGAAAGAACTCAAATACATGGAGGCTAAAGAGCATCCTACGAAAGAATGAATGGGTCAACCAGGAAATTAAAGAAGAATTTAAAAAGTTCATGGAAACCAATGAAAATGAAAACTCAACTGTCCAAAATCTTTGGGATACAGCCAAGGCAGTCCTGCGAGGAAAGTATATAGCAATACAAGCCTTTCTCAAGAAACAAGAAAGGTCTCAAATACACACCCAACCCTACACCTAAAGGAGCTGGAGAAAGAACGGCAAATAAAGCCTAAACCCAGCAGGAGAAGAGAAATCATGCAGTTCAGAGCAGAAATCAATGAAATAGAACCCAGAAGAACAGTAGAAGTGATCCACGGAACTAGGAGCTGGTACTTTGAAAGAATTCACAAGATTGATACACCCC
Source organism: Eumetopias jubatus (assembly GCF_037043125.1). Classification (NCBI taxonomy): domain Eukaryota; kingdom Metazoa; phylum Chordata; class Mammalia; order Carnivora; family Otariidae; genus Eumetopias; species Eumetopias jubatus. The sequence goes on from NW_028274825.1 coordinate 4,411,696, forward strand.
TGTCCAGGCTGATCAAAAAGAAAAGAGAAATGACCCAAATCAACAAAATCATGAATGAAAGAGGAGAGATCACAAACAACACCAAAGAAATACAAACAATTATAAGAACGTAATCTGAGCAACCCTAGGGCAGCAAATTCCATAACCTGGAAGAAATGGGTGCATTCCTAGAGATGTGTCAACTAACAAAACTGACCCAGGAAGAAATAGAAAACATGAACAGTCCTATAACCACGAAGGCAATTGAAGTAGTCATCAAAAACCTCCCAAGAAACCAAAGCCCAGGGCCAGATGGTTTCCCAGGGGAATTCTATCAGACATTTAAAGAAGAATTAATACCTATTCTCCTGAAACTGTTCCAAACAATAGAAATGGAAGGAAAACTTCCAAACTCATTTATGAGGCCACCATTACCTTGATTCCAAAACCAGACAAAGATCCCATCAAAAAGGAGAATTAGAGACCAATATCCTTGATGAACATCGATGCAAAAATTCTCACCAAAACTCTAGCCAAGAGGACCCAACAGTACATGAAAAGGAGTATTCACCATGACCAAGTGGGATTTATCCCTGGGCTGCAAGGCTGGTTCAACATCCGCAAATCAGTCAACGTGATCAAATACATTAACAAAAGAAAGAACGAGAATCATATGATCCTCCCAAGAGATGCAGAAAAAGCATTGGACAAAGTACAGCAACCTTTCTGGATCAAAACTCTTCAGAGTATAGGGACAGCGGGTACATACCTCAATATCATAAAAGCCATCTACGAAAACGCTACAGCGAATATCATTCTCAATGGGGAAAAGCTGAGATCTTTTCCCCCAAAGTCAGCAACGCGGCAGGGATAGCCACTCTCACCACTGCTATTCAACATAGTATTAGAAGTCCTAGCCACAGCAATCAGACAACAAAAAGTAATCCAAGGCATCCAAATCGGCAGAGAGGAAGTCAAACTCTCACTCTTGGCAGATGATATGATACTTTATGTGGAAAACCCAAAAGACTCCACCCCAAAACTGCTAGAACTCACACAGCAATTCCGTCAAGTAGCAGGCTATAAAATCAATGCACAGGAATCAGTGGCATTCCTATACACCAACAACAAGACAGAAGAGAGACAAATCAAGGAGTCGATCCCATTCACAACTGCACCCAAAACCTGAAGAGACCTAGGAATATATTCATCCCAAGAGGCAAAGGATCTGTACTCAGAAAACTACAAAATACGCAGGAAAGAAATTGAAGAAGACACAAAGAAACGGAAAAACGTTCCATGCTCATGGATTGGGAGAACCAACATTGTGAAGAGGTCAATGCTACCTAGAGCAATCTACACATGCAATGCAATCCCCATCAAAATACCATCCACTTTTTTCCACGAAATGGAACAAATAATCCTAAAATTTGAATGGAACCTGAAGAGACCCCGAGTAGCCAGAGGAATATTGAGAAAGAAAAGCAAAGCTGGCGGCATCACAATTCTGGACTTCCAGCTCTATGACAAAGCTGTCATCATCAAGACAGTATGGTACTGGCACAAAAACAGACACATGGATCCATGGAACAGAATCGAGAGCCCAGAAATGGACCCTCAACTCTATGGTCAACTTATCTTTGACAGAGCAGGAAGGAATGTCCAATGGCAAAAAGAGAGTCTCTTCAACAACTGGTGTTGGGAGAATTGGACAGCCCCATGCAGAAGAATGACACTGGACCATTTCCTGACACCACACACAGAAGTAGACGCCAAATGGTTGAAAGACCTCAATGTGAGACAGGAGTCCATCAAAATCCTAAAGGAGGACACAGGTAGCAAGCTCTTCGACCTCAGCCGCAGCAACTTCTTCCTAGAAACATCACCAAAGGCACGGGAAGCCAGGGCAAAAATGAACTATTGGGATTTCATCAAGATAAAAAGCTTTGGCACAGCAAAAGAAACAGTCCACAAAACCAAAAGACAACCGACAGAATGGGAGAAATTATTTGCAAATGACATATCAGATAAAGGGCTACTATCCAATATGTATAAAAACTTATCAAACTCAACACCCAAAGAACAAATAATCCAATCAAGAAATAGGCAGAAGACATGAACAGACATTTTTCCAAAGAAGACATCCAAATGGCCCACAGGCACATGAAAAAGTGCTCAACACGGCTCGGCATCAGGGAAATCCAAATCAAAACCTCAATGAGATACCACCTCACACCCGTCAGAATGGCTCAAATGAACAAGTCAGGGAACGACAGAGGTTGGCGGGGATGTGGAGAAAGGGGAACCCTCCTACACTGGTGGTGGGAATGCAAGCTGGTGCAACCCCTCTGGAAAAGTGTATGGAGGTTCCTCAAACAGTTATAATTAGAGCTACCATTCGATCCAGCAATTGCACTCCTGGGTATTTACCCCAAAGATACAAATGTAGGGACCCGAAGCGGTACGTGCACCCCATTGTTTATAGCAGCAATATCCACAATAGCCAAACGGTGGAAAGAGCCAAGATGTCCATCGAGAGATGAATGGATAAAGAAGAGGTGGTATATATATACACAATGGACTATTACGCAGCCATCAAAAGGAATGAGGTGTTGCCATGGACAACGACGTGGATGGAACTGGAGGGTCCGACGATTAGTGAAATAAGTCAATCAGAGAAAGACATGTATCATATGACCTCACTGATATGAGGGATTCTTAATCTCAGGAACAGAGTGAGGCTTGCTGGAGTGGTCGGGGGGGGGGATGGGGTGGCTGGGTGATAGACTTTGGGGAGGGTATGAGCTACGGTGAGCGCTGTGAATTGTGTAAGACTGTTGAATCACAGATCTGTACTTCTGAAACAAATAACGCAACATATTTTAAGAATAAAGGAAAACAAGGAGACAGCAGGAGAGGAAGAATGAAGGGGAGTTAGTGAGAGGGGGAGACGGACCAGGAGAGATGATGGATTCTGAAAAAAAATCCGAGGTTTCTAGAGGGGAGGTGGGTCGGTGGATTGGTTTGACTGGTGATGGTTATTAAAGAGGGCACATTCTGCATGGAGCACTGTGTGTTAGGAACAAACAATGAATCATGGGACAGTACACCAAAACAAATGATGTAGTACATGGTGATTAACAAAGCAATAAAAAACAAAGACTGTAATAAGAGATGAAGAAGGACACTATATCCTACTTAAAGGGTCTATCCAACAAGAAGATCTCACAATTGTAAATATCTATGCCCCGAACATGGGAGCATCCAATTATATAAGGCAATTAAGAAGAAAAGCAAAGAAACACATTGACCACCATACAATCATAGTGGGGGACTTTAACACCCCCCTGACTGAAATGGCCAGATCATCTAAGCAAAAGATCAACAAGGAAATAAAGACTTTAAATGACACACTGGACCAAATGGACTTCACAGACATATTCAGAACGTTCCATCCCAATGCAACGGAATACACATTCTTCTCTAGTGCCCATGGAACATTCTCCAGAATGGATCACATCCTAGGTCACAAATCAGGTCTCAACCGGTACCCAAAGATTGGGATCATTCCCTGCACATTTTCAGACCACAATGTTTTGAAACTAGAACTCAATCACAAGAGGAGAGTCGGAAAGAACTCAAATACATGGAGGCTAAAGAGCATCCTACGAAAGAATGAATGGGTCAACCAGGAAATTAAAGAAGAATTTAAAAAGTTCATGGAAACCAATGAAAATGAAAACTCAACTGTCCAAAATCTTTGGGATACAGCCAAGGCAGTCCTGCGAGGAAAGTATATAGCAATACAAGCCTTTCTCAAGAAACAAGAAAGGTCTCAAATACACACCCAACCCTACACCTAAAGGAGCTGGAGAAAGAACGGCAAATAAAGCCTAAACCCAGCAGGAGAAGAGAAATCATGCAGTTCAGAGCAGAAATCAATGAAATAGAACCCAGAAGAACAGTAGAAGTGATCCACGGAACTAGGAGCTGGTACTTTGAAAGAATTCACAAGATTGATACACCCCTGTCCAGGCTGATCAAAAAGAAAAGAGAAATGACCCAAATCAACAAAATCATGAATGAAAGAGGAGAGATCACAAACAACACCAAAGAAATACAAACAATTATAAGAACGTAATCTGAGCAACCCTAGGGCAGCAAATTCCATAACCTGGAAGAAATGGGTGCATTCCTAGAGATGTGTCAACTAACAAAACTGACCCAGGAAGAAATAGAAAACATGAACAGTCCTATAACCACGAAGGCAATTGAAGTAGTCATCAAAAACCTCCCAAGAAACCAAAGCCCAGGGCCAGATGGTTTCCCAGGGGAATTCTATCAGACATTTAAAGAAGAATTAATACCTATTCTCCTGAAACTGTTCCAAACAATAGAAATGGAAGGAAAACTTCAAAACTCATTTATGAGGCCACCATTACCTTGATTCCAAAACCAGACAAAGATCCCATCAAAAAGGAGAATTAGAGACCAATATCCTTGATGAACATCGATGCAAAAATTCTCACCAAAACTCTAGCCAAGAGGACCCAACAGTACATGAAAAGGAGTATTCACCATGACCAAGTGGGATTTATCCCTGGGCTGCAAGGCTGGTTCAACATCCGCAAATCAGTCAACGTGATCAAATACATTAACAAAAGAAAGAACGAGAATCATATGATCCTCCCAAGAGATGCAGAAAAAGCATTGGACAAAGTACAGCAAACTTTCTGGATCAAAACTCTTCAGAGTATAGGGACAGCGGGTACATACCTCAATATCATAAAAGCCATCTACGAAAACGCTACAGCGAATATCATTCTCAATGGGGAAAAGCTGAGATCTTTTCCCCCAAAGTCAGCAACGCGGCAGGGATAGCCACTCTCACCACTGCTATTCAACATAGTATTAGAAGTCCTAGCCACAGCAATCAGACAACAAAAAGTAATCCAAGGCATCCAAATCGGCAGAGAGGAAGTCAAACTCTCACTCTTGGCAGATGATATGATACTTTATGTGGAAAACCCAAAAGACTCCACCCCAAAACTGCTAGAACTCACACAGCAATTCCGTCAAGTAGCAGGCTATAAAATCAATGCACAGGAATCAGTGGCATTCCTATACACCAACAACAAGACAGAAGAGAGACAAATCAAGGAGTCGATCCCATTCACAACTGCACCCAAAACCAGAAGAGACCTAGGAATATATTGAACCCAAGAGGCAAAGGATCTGTACTCAGAAAACTACAAAATACGCAGGAAAGAAATTGAAGAAGACACAAAGAAACGGAAAAACGTTCCATGCTCATGGATTGGGAGAACCAACATTGTGAAGAGGTCAATGCTACCTAGAGCAATCTACACATGCAATGCAATCCCCATCAAAATACCATCCACTTTTTTCCACGAAATGGAACAAATAATCCTAAAATTTGAATGGAACCTGAAGAGACCCCGAGTAGCCAGAGGAATATTGAGAAAGAAAAGCAAAGCTGGCGGCATCACAATTCTGGACTTCCAGCTCTATGACAAAGCTGTCATCATCAAGACAGTATGGTACTGGCACAAAAACAGACACATGGATCCATGGAACAGAATCGAGAGCCCAGAAATGGACCCTCAACTCTATGGTCAACTTATCTTTGACAGAGCAGGAAGGAATGTCCAATGGCAAAAAGAGAGTCTCTTCAACAACTGGTGTTGGGAGAATTGGACAGCCCCATGCAGAAGAATGACACTGGACCATTTCCTGACACCACACACAGAAGTAGACGCCAAATGGTTGAAAGACCTCAATGTGAGACAGGAGTCCATCAAAATCCTAAAGGAGGACACAGGTAGCAAGCTCTTCGACCTCAGCCGCAGCAACTTCTTCCTAGAAACATCACCAAAGGCACGGGAAGCCAGGGCAAAAATGAACTATTGGGATTTCATCAAGATAAAAAGCTTTGGCACAGCAAAAGAAACAGTCCACAAAACCAAAAGACAACCGACAGAATGGGAGAAATTATTTGCAAATGACATATCAGATAAAGGGCTACTATCCAATATGTATAAAAACTTATCAAACTCAACACCCAAAGAACAAATAATCCAATCAAGAAATAGGCAGAAGACATGAACAGACATTTTTCCAAAGAAGACATCCAAATGGCCCACAGGCACATGAAAAAGTGCTCAACACGGCTCGGCATCAGGGAAATCCAAATCAAAACCTCAATGAGATACCACCTCACACCCGTCAGAATGGCTCAAATGAACAAGTCAGGGAACGACAGAGGTTGGCGGGGATGTGGAGAAAGGGGAACCCTCCTACACTGGTGGTGGGAATGCAAGCTGGTGCAACCCCTCTGGAAAAGTGTATGGAGGTTCCTCAAACAGTTATAATTAGAGCTACCATTCGATCCAGCAATTGCACTCCTGGGTATTTACCCCAAAGATACAAATGTAGGGACCCGAAGCGGTACGTGCACCCCATTGTTTATAGCAGCAATATCCACAATAGCCAAACGGTGGAAAGAGCCAAGATGTCCATCGAGAGATGAATGGATAAAGAAGAGGTGGTATATATATACACAATGGACTATTACGCAGCCATCAAAAGGAATGAGGTGTTGCCATGGACAACGACGTGGATGGAACTGGAGGGTCCGACGATTAGTGAAATAAGTCAATCAGAGAAAGACATGTATCATATGACCTCACTGATATGAGGGATTCTTAATCTCAGGAACAGAGTGAGGCTTGCTGGAGTGGTCGGGGGGGGATGGGGTGGCTGGGTGATAGACTTTGGGGAGGGTATGAGCTACGGTGAGCGCTGTGAATTGTGTAAGACTGTTGAATCACAGATCGGTACTTCTGAAACAAAGAACGCAACATATTTTAAGAATAAAGGAAAACAAGGAGACAGCAGGAGAGGAAGAATGAAGGGGAGTTAGTGAGAGGGGGAGACGGACCAGGAGAGATGATGGATTCTGAAAAAAAATCCGAGGTTTCTAGAGGGGAGGTGGGTCGGTGGATTGGTTTGACTGGTGATGGTTATTAAAGAGGGCACATTCTGCATGGAGCACTGTGTGTTAGGAACAAACAATGAATCATGGGACAGTACACCAAAACAAATGATGTAGTACATGGTGATTAACAAAGCAATAAAAAACAAAGACTGTAATAAGAGATGAAGAAGGACACTATATCCTACTTAAAGGGTCTATCCAACAAGAAGATCTCACAATTGTAAATATCTATGCCCCGAACATGGGAGCATCCAATTATATAAGGCAATTAAGAAGAAAAGCAAAGAAACACATTGAGCACCATACAATCATAGTGGGGGACTTTAACACCCCCCTGACTGAAATGGCCAGATCATCTAAGCAAAAGATCAACAAGGAAAGAAAGACTTTAAATGACACACTGGACCAAATGGACTTCACAGACATATTCAGAACGTTCCATCCCAATGCAACGGAATACACTTTCTTCTCTAGTGCCCATGGAACATTCTCCAGAATGGATCACATCCTAGGTCACAAATCAGGTCTCAACCGGTACCCAAAGATTGGGATCATTCCCTGCACATTTTCAGACCACAATGCTTTGAAACTAGAACTCAATCACAAGAGGAGAGTCGGAAAGAACTCAAATACATGGAGGCTAAAGAGCATCCTACGAAAGAATGAATGGGTCAACCAGGAAATTAAAGAAGAATTTAAAAAGTTCATGGAAACCAATGAAAATGAAAACTCAACTGTCCAAAATCTTTGGGATACAGCCAAGGCAGTCCTGCGAGGAAAGTATATAGCAATACAAGCCTTTCTCAAGAAACAAGAAAGGTCTCAAATACACACCCAACCCTACACCTAAAGGAGCTGGAGAAAGAACGGCAAATAAAGCCTAAACCCAGCAGGAGAAGAGAAATCATGCAGTTCAGAGCAGAAATCAATGAAATAGAACCCAGAAGAACAGTAGAAGTGATCCACGGAACTAGGAGCTGGTACTTTGAAAGAATTCACAAGATTGATACACCCCTGTCCAGGCTGATCAAAAAGAAAAGAGAAATGACCCAAATCAACAAAATCATGAATGAAAGAGGAGAGATCACAAACAACACCAAAGAAATACAAACAATTATAAGAACGTAATCTGAGCAACCCTAGGGCAGCAAATTCCATAACCTGGAAGAAATGGGTGCATTCCTAGAGATGTGTCAACTAACAAAACTGACCCAGGAAGAAATAGAAAACATGAACAGTCCTATAACCACGAAGGCAATTGAAGTAGTCATCAAAAACCTCCCAAGAAACCAAAGCCCAGGGCCAGATGGTTTCCCAGGGGAATTCTATCAGACATTTAAAGAAGAATTAATACCTATTCTCCTGAAACTGTTCCAAACAATAGAAATGGAAGGAAAACTTCCAAACTCATTTATGAGGCCACCATTACCTTGATTCCAAAACCAGACAAAGATCCCATCAAAAAGGAGAATTAGAGACCAATATCCTTGATGAACATCGATGCAAAAATTCTCACCAAAACTCTAGCCAAGAGGACCCAACAGTACATGAAAAGGAGTATTCACCATGACCAAGTGGGATTTATCCCTGGGCTGCAAGGCTGGTTCAACATCCGCAAATCAGTCAACGTGATCAAATACATTAACAAAAGAAAGAACGAGAATCATATGATCCTCCCAAGAGATGCAGAAAAAGCATTGGACAAAGTACAGCAACCTTTCTGGATCAAAACTCTTCAGAGTATAGGGACAGCGGGTACATACCTCAATATCATAAAAGCCATCTACGAAAACGCTACAGCGAATATCATTCTCAATGGGGAAAAGCTGAGATCTTTTCCCCCAAAGTCAGCAACGCGGCAGGGATAGCCACTCTCACCACTGCTATTCAACATAGTATTAGAAGTCCTAGCCACAGCAATCAGACAACAAAAAGTAATCCAAGGCATCCAAATCGGCAGAGAGGAAGTCAAACTCTCACTCTTGGCAGATGATATGATACTTTATGTGGAAAACCCAAAAGACTCCACCCCAAAACTGCTAGAACTCACACAGCAATTCCGTCAAGTAGCAGGCTATAAAATCAATGCACAGGAATCAGTGGCATTCCTATACACCAACAACAAGACAGAAGAGAGACAAATCAAGGAGTCGATCCCATTCACAACTGCACCCAAAACCAGAAGAGACCTAGGAATATATTGAACCCAAGAGGCAAGGGATCTGTACTCAGAAAACTACAAAATACGCAGGAAAGAAATTGAAGAAGACACAAAGAAACGGAAAAACGTTCCATGCTCATGGATTGGGAGAACCAACATTGTGAAGAGGTCAATGCTACCTAGAGCAATCTACACATGCAATGCAATCCCCATCAAAATACCATCCACTTTTTTCCACGAAATGGAACAAATAATCCTAAAATTTGAATGGAACCTGAAGAGACCCCGAGTAGCCAGAGGAATATTGAGAAAGAAAAGCAAAGCTGGCGGCATCACAATTCTGGACTTCCAGCTCTATGACAAAGCTGTCATCATCAAGACAGTATGGTACTGGCACAAAAACAGACACATGGATCCATGGAACAGAATCGAGAGCCCAGAAATGGACCCTCAACTCTATGGTCAACTTATCTTTGACAGAGCAGGAAGGAATGTCCAATGGCAAAAAGAGAGTCTCTTCAACAACTGGTGTTGGGAGAATTGGACAGCCCCATGCAGAAGAATGACACTGGACCATTTCCTGACACCACACACAGAAGTAGACGCCAAATGTTTGAAAGACCTCAATGTGAGACAGGAGTCCATCAAAATCCTAAAGGAGGACACAGGTAGCAAGCTCTTCGACCTCAGCCGCAGCAACTTCTTCCTAGAAACATCACCAAAGGCACGGGAAGCCAGGGCAAAAATGAACTATTGGGATTTCATCAAGATAAAAAGCTTTGGCACAGCAAAAGAAACAGTCCACAAAACCAAAAGACAACCGACAGAATGGGAGAAATTATTTGCAAATGACATATCAGATAAAGGGCTACTATCCAATATGTATAAAAACTTATCAAACTCAACACCCAAAGAACAAATAATCCAATCAAGAAATAGGCAGAAGACATGAACAGACATTTTTCCAAAGAAGACATCCAAATGGCCCACAGGCACATGAAAAAGTGCTCAACACGGCTCGGCATCAGGGAAATCCAAATCAAAACCTCAATGAGATACCACCTCACACCCGTCAGAATGGCTCAAATGAACAAGTCAGGGAACGACAGAGGTTGGCGGGGATGTGGAGAAAGGGGAACCCTCCTACACTGGTGGTGGGAATGCAAGCTGGTGCAACCCCTCTGGAAAAGTGTATGGAGGTTCCTCAAACAGTTATAATTAGAGCTACCATTCGATCCAGCAATTGCACTCCTGGGTATTTACCCCAAAGATACAAATGTAGGGACCCGAAGCGGTACGTGCACCCCATTGTTTATAGCAGCAATATCCACAATAGCCAAACGGTGGAAAGAGCCAAGATGTCCATCGAGAGATGAATGGATAAAGAAGAGGTGGTATATATATACACAATGGACTATTACGCAGCCATCAAAAGGAATGAGGTGTTGCCATGGACAACGACGTGGATGGAACTGGAGGGTCCGACGATTAGTGAAATAAGTCAATCAGAGAAAGACATGTATCATATGACCTCACTGATATGAGGGATTCTTAATCTCAGGAAGAGAGTGAGGCTTGCTGGAGTGGTCGGGGGGGGGGATGGGGTGGCTGGGTGATAGACTTTGGGGAGGGTATGAGCTACGGTGAGCGCTGTGAATTGTGTAAGACTGTTGAATCACAGATCTGTACTTCTGAAACAAAGAACGCAACATATTTTAAGAATAAAGGAAAACAAGGAGACAGCAGGAGAGGAAGAATGAAGGGGAGTTAGTGAGAGGGGGAGACGGACCAGGAGAGATGATGGATTCTGAAAAAAAATCCGAGGTTTCTAGAGGGGAGGTGGGTCGGTGGATTGGTTTGACTGGTGATGGTTATTAAAGAGGGCACATTCTGCATGGAGCACTGTGTGTTAGGAACAAACAATGAATCATGGGACAGTACACCAAAACAAATGATGTAGTACATGGTGATTAACAAAGCAATAAAAAACAAAGACTGTAATAAGAGATGAAGAAGGACACTATATCCTACTTAAAGGGTCTATCCAACAAGAAGATCTCACAATTGTAAATATCTATGCCCCGAACATGGGAGCATCCAATTATATAAGGCAATTAAGAAGAAAAGCAAAGAAACACATTGACCACCATACAATCATAGTGGGGGACTTTAACACCCCCCTGACTGAAATGGCCAGATCATCTAAGCAAAAGATCAACAAGGAAATAAAGACTTTAAATGACACACTGGACCAAATGGACTTCACAGACATATTCAGAACGTTCCATCCCAATGCAACGGAATACACTTTCTTCTCTAGTGCCCATGGAACATTCTCCAGAATGGATCACATCCTAGGTCACAAATCAGGTCTCAACCGGTACCCAAAGATTGGGATCATTCCCTGCACATTTTCAGACCACAATGCTTTGAAACTAGAACTCAATCACAAGAGGAGAGTCGGAAAGAACTCAAATACATGGAGGCTAAAGAGCATCCTACGAAAGAATGAATGGGTCAACCAGGAAATTAAAGAAGAATTTAAAAAGTTCATGGAAACCAATGAAAATGAAAACTCAACTGTCCAAAATCTTTGGGATACAGCCAAGGCAGTCCTGCGAGGAAAGTATATAGCAATACAAGCCTTTCTCAAGAAACAAGAAAGGTCTCAAATACACACCCAACCCTACACCTAAAGGAGCTGGAGAAAGAACGGCAAATAAAGCCTAAACCCAGCAGGAGAAGAGAAATCATGCAGTTCAGAGCAGAAATCAATGAAATAGAACCCAGAAGAACAGTAGAAGTGATCCACGGAACTAGGAGCTGGTACTTTGAAAGAATTCACAAGATTGATACACCCCTGTCCAGGCTGATCAAAAAGAAAAGAGAAATGACCCAAATCAACAAAATCATGAATGAAAGAGGAGAGATCACAAACAACACCAAAGAAATACAAACAATTATAAGAACGTAATCTGAGCAACCCTAGGGCAGCAAATTCCATAACCTGGAAGAAATGGGTGCATTCCTAGAGATGTGTCAACTAACAAAACTGACCCAGGAAGAAATAGAAAACATGAACAGTCCTATAACCACGAAGGCAATTGAAGTAGTCATCAAAAACCTCCCAAGAAACCAAAGCCCAGGGCCAGATGGTTTCCCAGGGGAATTCTATCAGACATTTAAAGAAGAATTAATACCTATTCTCCTGAAACTGTTCCAAACAATAGAAATGGAAGGAAAACTTCAAAACTCATTTATGAGGCCACCATTACCTTGATTCCAAAACCAGACAAAGATCCCATCAAAAAGGAGAATTAGAGACCAATATCCTTGATGAACATCGATGCAAAAATTCTCACCAAAACTCTAGCCAAGAGGACCCAACAGTACATGAAAAGGAGTATTCACCATGACCAAGTGGGATTTATCCCTGGGCTGCAAGGCTGGTTCAACATCCGCAAATCAGTCAACGTGATCAAATACATTAACAAAAGAAAGAACGAGAATCATATGATCCTCCCAAGAGATGCAGAAAAAGCATTGGACAAAGTACAGCAAACTTTCTGGATCAAAACTCTTCAGAGTATAGGGACAGCGGGTACATACCTCAATATCATAAAAGCCATCTACGAAAACGCTACAGCGAATATCATTCTCAATGGGGAAAAGCTGAGATCTTTTCCCCCAAAGTCAGCAACGCGGCAGGGATAGCCACTCTCACCACTGCTATTCAACATAGTATTAGAAGTCCTAGCCACAGCAATCAGACAACAAAAAGTAATCCAAGGCATCCAAATCGGCAGAGAGGAAGTCAAACTCTCACTCTTGGCAGATGATATGATACTTTATGTGGAAAACCCAAAAGACTCCACCCCAAAACTGCTAGAACTCACACAGCAATTCCGTCAAGTAGCAGGCTATAAAATCAATGCACAGGAATCAGTGGCATTCCTATACACCAACAACAAGACAGAAGAGAGACAAATCAAGGAGTCGATCCCATTCACAACTGCACCCAAAACCAGAAGAGACCTAGGAATATATTGAACCCAAGAGGCAAGGGATCTGTACTCAGAAAACTACAAAATACGCAGGAAAGAAATTGAAGAAGACACAAAGAAACGGAAAAACGTTCCATGCTCATGGATTGGGAGAACCAACATTGTGAAGAGGTCAATGCTACCTAGAGCAATCTACACATGCAATGCAATCCCCATCAAAATACCATCCACTTTTTTCCACGAAATGGAACAAATAATCCTAAAATTTGAATGGAACCTGAAGAGACCCCGAGTAGCCAGAGGAATATTGAGAAAGAAAAGCAAAGCTGGCGGCATCACAATTCTGGACTTCCAGCTCTATGACAAAGCTGTCATCATCAAGACAGTATGGTACTGGCACAAAAACAGACACATGGATCCATGGAACAGAATCGAGAGCCCAGAAATGGACCCTCAACTCTATGGTCAACTTATCTTTGACAGAGCAGGAAGGAATGTCCAAAGGCAAAAAGAGAGTCTCTTCAACAACTGGTGTTGGGAGAATTGGACAGCCCCATGCAGAAGAATGACACTGGACCATTTCCTGACACCACACACAGAAGTAGACGCCAAATGGTTGAAAGACCTCAATGTGAGACAGGAGTCCATCAAAATCCTAAAGGAGGACACAGGTAGCAAGCTCTTCGACCTCAGCCGCAGCAACTTCTTCCTAGAAACATCACCAAAGGCACGGGAAGCCAGGGCAAAAATGAACTATTGGGATTTCATCAAGATAAAAAGCTTTGGCACAGCAAAAGAAACAGTCCACAAAACCAAAAGACAACCGACAGAATGGGAGAAATTATTTGCAAATGACATATCAGATAAAGGGCTACTATCCAATATGTATAAAAACTTATCAAACTCAACACCCAAAGAACAAATAATCCAATCAAGAAATAGGCAGAAGACATGAACAGACATTTTTCCAAAGAAGACATCCAAATGGCCCACAGGCACATGAAAAAGTGCTCAACACGGCTCGGCATCAGGGAAATCCAAATCAAAACCTCAATGAGATACCACCTCACACCCGTCAGAATGGCTCAAATGAACAAGTCAGGGAACGACAGAGGTTGGCGGGGATGTGGAGAAAGGGGAACCCTCCTACACTGGTGGTGGGAATGCAAGCTGGTGCAACCCCTCTGGAAAAGTGTATGGAGGTTCCTCAAACAGTTATAATTAGAGCTACCATTCGATCCAGCAATTGCACTCCTGGGTATTTACCCCAAAGATACAAATGTAGGGACCCGAAGCGGTACGTGCACCCCATTGTTTATAGCAGCAATATCCACAATAGCCAAACGGTGGAAAGAGCCAAGATGTCCATCGACAGATGAATGGATAAAGAAGAGGTGGTATATATATACACAATGGACTATTACGCAGCCATCAAAAGGAATGAGGTGTTGCCATGGACAACGACGTGGATGGAACTGGAGGGTCCGACGATTAGTGAAATAAGTCAATCAGAGAAAGACATGTATCATATGACCTCACTGATATGAGGGATTCTTAATCTCAGGAACAGAGTGAGGCTTGCTGGAGTGGTCGGGGGGGGGGATGGGGTGGCTGGGTGATAGACTTTGGGGAGGGTATGAGCTACGGTGAGCGCTGTGAATTGTGTAAGACTGTTGAATCACAGATCTGTACTTCTGAAACAAAGAACGCAACATATTTTAAGAATAAAGGAAAACAAGGAGACAGCAGGAGAGGAAGAATGAAGGGGAGTTAGTGAGAGGGGGAGACGGACCAGGAGAGATGATGGATTCTGAAAAAAAATCCGAGGTTTCTAGAGGGGAGGTGGGTCGGTGGATTGGTTTGACTGGTGATGGTTATTAAAGAGGGCACATTCTGCATGGAGCACTGTGTGTTAGGAACAAACAATGAATCATGGGACAGTACACCAAAACAAATGATGTAGTACATGGTGATTAACAAAGCAATAAAAAACAAAGACTGTAATAAGAGATGAAGAAGGACACTATATCCTCCTTAAAGGGTCTATCCAACAAGAAGATCTCACAATTGTAAATATCTATGCCCCGAACATGGGAGCATCCAATTATATAAGGCAATTAAGAAGAAAAGCAAAGAAACACATTGAGCACCATACAATCATAGTGGGGGACTTTAACACCCCCCTGACTGAAATGGCCAGATCATCTAAGCAAAAGATCAACAAGGAAAGAAAGACTTTAAATGACACACTGGACCAAAGGGACTTCACAGACATATTCAGAACGTTCCATCCCAATGCAACGGAATACACTTTCTTCTCTAGTGCCCATGGAACATTCTCCAGAATGGATCACATCCTAGGTCACAAATCAGGTCTCAACCGGTACCCAAAGATTGGGATCATTCCCTGCACATTTTCAGACCACAATGCTTTGAAACTAGAACTCAATCACAAGAGGAGAGTCGGAAAGAACTCAAATACATGGAGGCTAAAGAGCATCCTACGAAAGAATGAATGGGTCAACCAGGAAATTAAAGAAGAATTTAAAAAGTTCATGGAAACCAATGAAAATGAAAACTCAACTGTCCAAAATCTTTGGGATACAGCCAAGGCAGTCCTGCGAGGAAAGTATATAGCAATACAAGCCTTTCTCAAGAAACAAGAAAGGTCTCAAATACACACCCAACCCTACACCTAAAGGAGCTGGAGAAAGAACGGCAAATAAAGCCTAAACCCAGCAGGAGAAGAGAAATCATGCAGTTCAGAGCAGAAATCAATGAAATAGAACCCAGAAGAACAGTAGAAGTGATCCACGGAACTAGGAGCTGGTACTTTGAAAGAATTCACAAGATTGATACACCCCTGTCCAGGCTGATCAAAAAGAAAAGAGAAATGACCCAAATCAACAAAATCATGAATGAAAGAGGAGAGATCACAAACAACACCAAAGAAATACAAACAATTATAAGAACGTAATCTGAGCAACCCTAGGGCAGCAAATTCCATAACCTGGAAGGAATGGGTGCATTCCTAGAGATGTGTCAACTAACAAAACTGACCCAGGAAGAAATAGAAAACATGAACAGTCCTATAACCACGAAGGCAATTGAAGTAGTCATCAAAAACCTCCCAAGAAACCAAAGCCCAGGGCCAGATGGTTTCCCAGGGGAATTCTATCAGACATTTAAAGAAGAATTAATACCTATTCTCCTGAAACTGTTCCAAACAATAGAAATGGAAGGAAAACTTCCAAACTCATTTATGAGGCCACCATTACCTTGATTCCAAAACCAGACAAAGATCCCATCAAAAAGGAGAATTAGAGACCAATATCCTTGATGAACATCGATGCAAAAATTCTCACCAAAACTCTAGCCAAGAGGACCCAACAGTACATGAAAAGGAGTATTCACCATGACCAAGTGGGATTTATCCCTGGGCTGCAAGGCTGGTTCAACATCCGCAAATCAGTCAACGTGATCAAATACATTAACAAAAGAAAGAACGAGAATCATATGATCCTCCCAAGAGATGCAGAAAAAGCATTGGACAAAGTACAGCAACCTTTCTGGATCAAAACTCTTCAGAGTATAGGGACAGCGGGTACATACCTCAATATCATAAAAGCCATCTACGAAAACGCTACAGCGAATATCATTCTCAATGGGGAAAAGCTGAGATCTTTTCCCCCAAAGTCAGCAACGCGGCAGGGATAGCCACTCTCACCACTGCTATTCAACATAGTATTAGAAGTCCTAGCCACAGCAATCAGACAACAAAAAGTAATCCAAGGCATCCAAATCGGCAGAGAGGAAGTCAAACTCTCACTCTTGGCAGATGATATGATACTTTATGTGGAAAACCCAAAAGACTCCACCCCAAAACTGCTAGAACTCACACAGCAATTCCGTCAAGTAGCAGGCTATAAAATCAATGCACAGGAATCAGTGGCATTCCTATACACCAACAACAAGACAGAAGAGAGACAAATCAAGGAGTCGATCCCATTCACAACTGCACCCAAAACCAGAAGAGACCTAGGAATATATTGAACCCAAGAGGCAAGGGATCTGTACTCAGAAAACTACAAAATACGCAGGAAAGAAATTGAAGAAGACACAAAGAAACGGAAAAACGTTCCATGCTCATGGATTGGGAGAACCAACATTGTGAAGAGGTCAATGCTACCTAGAGCAATCTACACATGCAATGCAATCCCCATCAAAATACCATCCACTTTTTTCCACGAAATGGAACAAATAATCCTAAAATTTGAATGGAACCTGAAGAGACCCCGAGTAGCCAGAGGAATATTGAGAAAGAAAAGCAAAGCTGGCGGCATCACAATTCTGGACTTCCAGCTCTATGACAAAGCTGTCATCATCAAGACAGTATGGTACTGGCACAAAAACAGACACATGGATCCATGGAACAGAATCGAGAGCCCAGAAATGGACCCTCAACTCTATGGTCAACTTATCTTTGACAGAGCAGGAAGGAATGTCCAATGGCAAAAAGAGAGTCTCTTCAACAACTGGTGTTGGGAGAATTGGACAGCCCCATGCAGAAGAATGACACTGGACCATTTCCTGACACCACACACAGAAGTAGACGCCAAATGTTTGAAAGACCTCAATGTGAGACAGGAGTCCATCAAAATCCTAAAGGAGGACACAGGTAGCAAGCTCTTCGACCTCAGCCGCAGCAACTTCTTCCTAGAAACATCACCAAAGGCACGGGAAGCCAGGGCAAAAATGAACTATTGGGATTTCATCAAGATAAAAAGCTTTGGCACAGCAAAAGAAACAGTCCACAAAACCAAAAGACAACCGACAGAATGGGAGAAATTATTTGCAAATGACATATCAGATAAAGGGCTACTATCCAATATGTATAAAAACTTATCAAACTCAACACCCAAAGAACAAATAATCCAATCAAGAAATAGGCAGAAGACATGAACAGACATTTTTCCAAAGAAGACATCCAAATGGCCCACAGGCACATGAAAAAGTGCTCAACACGGCTCGGCATCAGGGAAATCCAAATCAAAACCTCAATGAGATACCACCTCACACCCGTCAGAATGGCTCAAATGAACAAGTCAGGGAACGACAGAGGTTGGCGGGGATGTGGAGAAAGGGGAACCCTCCTACACTGGTGGTGGGAATGCAAGCTGGTGCAACCCCTCTGGAAAAGTGTATGGAGGTTCCTCAAACAGTTATAATTAGAGCTACCATTCGATCCAGCAATTGCACTCCTGGGTATTTACCCCAAAGATACAAATGTAGGGACCCGAAGCGGTACGTGCACCCCATTGTTTATAGCAGCAATATCCACAATAGCCAAACGGTGGAAAGAGCCAAGATGTCCATCGACAGATGAATGGATAAAGAAGAGGTGGTATATATATACACAATGGACTATTACGCAGCCATCAAAAGGAATGAGGTGTTGCCATGGACAACGACGTGGATGGAACTGGAGGGTCCGACGATTAGTGAAATAAGTCAATCAGAGAAAGACATGTATCATATGACCTCACTGATATGAGGGATTCTTAATCTCAGGAACAGAGTGAGGCTTGCTGGAGTGGTCGGGGGGGGGGATGGGGTGGCTGGGTGATAGACTTTGGGGAGGGAATGAGCTACGGTGAGCGCTGTGAATTGTGTAAGACTGTTGAATCACAGATCTGTACTTCTGAAACAAAGAACGCAACATATTTTAAGAATAAAGGAAAACAAGGAGACAGCAGGAGAGGAAGAATGAAGGGGAGTTAGTGAGAGGGGGAGACGGACCAGGAGAGATGATGGATTCTGAAAAAAAATCCGAGGTTTCTAGAGGGGAGGTGGGTCGGTGGATTGGTTTGACTGGTGATGGTTATTAAAGAGGGCACATTCTGCATGGAGCACTGTGTGTTAGGAACAAACAATGAATCATGGGACAGTACACCAAAACAAATGATGTAGTACATGGTGATTAACAAAGCAATAAAAAACAAAGACTGTAATAAGAGATGAAGAAGGACACTATATCCTACTTAAAGGGTCTATCCAACAAGAAGATCTCACAATTGTAAATATCTATGCCCCGAACATGGGAGCATCCAATTATATAAGGCAATTAAGAAGAAAAGCAAAGAAACACATTGACCACCATACAATCATAGTGGGGGACTTTAACACCCCCCTGACTGAAATGGCCAGATCATCTAAGCAAAAGATCAACAAGGAAATAAAGACTTTAAATGACACACTGGACCAAATGGACTTCACAGACATATTCAGAACGTTCCATCCCAATGCAACGGAATACACTTTCTTCTCTAGTGCCCATGGAACATTCTCCAGAATGGATCACATCCTAGGTCACAAATCAGGTCTCAACCGGTACCCAAAGATTGGGATCATTCCCTGCACATTTTCAGACCACAATGCTTTGAAACTAGAACTCAATCACAAGAGGAGAGTCGGAAAGAACTCAAATACATGGAGGCTAAAGAGCATCCTACGAAAGAATGAATGGGTCAACCAGGAAATTAAAGAAGAATTTAAAAAGTTCATGGAAACCAATGAAAATGAAAACTCAACTGTCCAAAATCTTTGGGATACAGCCAAGGCAGTCCTGCGAGGAAAGTATATAGCAATACAAGCCTTTCTCAAGAAACAAGAAAGGTCTCAAATACACACCCAACCCTACACCTAAAGGAGCTGGAGAAAGAACGGCAAATAAAGCCTAAACCCAGCAGGAGAAGAGAAATCATGCAGTTCAGAGCAGAAATCAATGAAATAGAACCCAGAAGAACAGTAGAAGTGATCCACGGAACTAGGAGCTGGTACTTTGAAAGAATTCACAAGATTGATACACCCCTGTCCAGGCTGATCAAAAAGAAAAGAGAAATGACCCAAATCAACAAAATCATGAATGAAAGAGGAGAGATCACAAACAACACCAAAGAAATACAAACAATTATAAGAACGTAATCTGAGCAACCCTAGGGCAGCAAATTCCATAACCTGGAAGAAATGGGTGCATTCCTAGAGATGTGTCAACTAACAAAACTGACCCAGGAAGAAATAGAAAACATGAACAGTCCTATAACCACGAAGGCAATTGAAGTAGTCATCAAAAACCTCCCAAGAAACCAAAGCCCAGGGCCAGATGGTTTCCCAGGGGAATTCTATCAGACATTTAAAGAAGAATTAATACCTATTCTCCTGAAACTGTTCCAAACAATAGAAATGGAAGGAAAACTTCCAAACTCATTTATGAGGCCACCATTACCTTGATTCCAAAACCAGACAAAGATCCCATCAAAAAGGAGAATTAGAGACCAATATCCTTGATGAACATCGATGCAAAAATTCTCACCAAAATACTAGCCAAGAGGACCCAACAGTACATGAAAAGGAGTATTCACCATGACCAAGTGGGATTTATCCCTGGGCTGCAAGGCTGGTTCAACATCCGCAAATCAGTCAACGTGATCAAATACATTAACAAAAGAAAGAACGAGAATCATATGATCCTCCCAAGAGATGCAGAAAAAGCATTGGACAAAGTACAGCAACCTTTCTGGATCAAAACTCTTCAGAGTATAGGGACAGCGGGTACATACCTCAATATCATAAAAGCCATCTACGAAAACGCTACAGCGAATATCATTCTCAATGGGGAAAAGCTGAGATCTTTTCCCCTAAAGTCAGCAACGCGGCAGGGATAGCCACTCTCACCACTGCTATTCAACATAGTATTAGAAGTCCTAGCCACAGCAATCAGACAACAAAAAGTAATCCAAGGCATCCAAATCGGCAGAGAGGAAGTCAAACTCTCACTCTTGGCAGATGATATGATACTTTATGTGGAAAACCCAAAAGACTCCACCCCAAAACTGCTAGAACTCACACAGCAATTCCGTCAAGTAGCAGGCTATAAAATCAATGCACAGGAATCAGTGGCATTCCTATACACCAACAACAAGACAGAAGAGAGACAAATCAAGGAGTCGATCCCATTCACAACTGCACCCAAAACCAGAAGAGACCTAGGAATATATTCATCCCAAGAGGCAAAGGATCTGTACTCAGAAAACTACAAAATACGCAGGAAAGAAATTGAAGAAGACACAAAGAAACGGAAAAACGTTCCATGCTCATGGATTGGGAGAACCAACATTGTGAAGAGGTCAATGCTACCTAGAGCAATCTACACATGCAATGCAATCCCCATCAAAATACCATCCACTTTTTTCCACGAAATGGAACAAATAATCCTAAAATTTGAATGGAACCTGAAGAGACCCCGAGTAGCCAGAGGAATATTGAGAAAGAAAAGCAAAGCTGGCGGCATCACAATTCTGGACTTCCAGCTCTATGACAAAGCTGTCATCATCAAGACAGTATGGTACTGGCACAAAAACAGACACATGGATCCATGGAACAGAATCGAGAGCCCAGAAATGGACCCTCAACTCTATGGTCAACTTATCTTTGACAGAGCAGGAAGGAATGTCCAATGGCAAAAAGAGAGTCTCTTCAACAACTGGTGTTGGGAGAATTGGACAGCCCCATGCAGAAGAATGACACTGGACCATTTCCTGACACCACACACAGAAGTAGACGCCAAATGTTTGAAAGACCTCAATGTGAGACAGGAGTCCATCAAAATCCTAAAGGAGGACACAGGTAGCAAGCTCTTCGACCTCAGCCGCAGCAACTTCTTCCTAGAAACATCACCAAAGGCACGGGAAGCCAGGGCAAAAATGAACTATTGGGATTTCATCAAGATAAAAAGCTTTGGCACAGCAAAAGAAACAGTCCACAAAACCAAAAGACAACCGACAGAATGGGAGAAATTATTTGCAAATGACATATCAGATAAAGGGCTACTATCCAATATGTATAAAAACTTATCAAACTCAACACCCAAAGAACAAATAATCCAATCAAGAAATAGGCAGAAGACATGAACAGACATTTTTCCAAAGAAGACATCCAAATGGCCCACAGGCACATGAAAAAGTGCTCAACACGGCTCGGCATCAGGGAAATCCAAATCAAAACCTCAATGAGATACCACCTCACACCCGTCAGAATGGCTCAAATGAACAAGTCAGGGAACGACAGAGGTTGGCGGGGATGTGGAGAAAGGGGAACCCTCCTACACTGGTGGTGGGAATGCAAGCTGGTGCAACCCCTCTGGAAAAGTGTATGGAGGTTCCTCAAACAGTTATAATTAGAGCTACCATTCGATCCAGCAATTGCACTCCTGGGTATTTACCCCAAAGATACAAATGTAGGGACCCGAAGCGGTACGTGCACCCCATTGTTTATAGCAGCAATATCCACAATAGCCAAACGGTGGAAAGAGCCAAGATGTCCATCGAGAGATGAATGGATAAAGAAGAGGTGGTATATCTATACACAATGGACTATTACGCAGCCATCAAAAGGAATGAGGTGTTGCCATGGACAACGACGTGGATGGAACTGGAGGGTCCGACGATTAGTGAAATAAGTCAATCAGAGAAAGACATGTATCATATGACCTCACTGATATGAGGGATTCTTAATCTCAGGAACAGAGTGAGGCTTGCTGGAGTGGTCGGGGGGGGATGGGGTGGCTGGGTGATAGACTTTGGGGAGGGTATGAGCTACGGTGAGCGCTGTGAATTGTGTAAGACTGTTGAATCACAGATCTGTACTTCTGAAACAAAGAACGCAACATATTTTAAGAATAAAGGAAAACAAGGAGACAGCAGGAGAGGAAGAATGAAGGGGAGTTAGTGAGAGGGGGAGACGGACCAGGAGAGATGATGGATTCTGAAAAAAAATCCGAGGTTTCTAGAGGGGAGGTGGGTCGGTGGATTGGTTTGACTGGTGATGGTTATTAAAGAGGGCACATTCTGCATGGAGCACTGTGTGTTAGGAACAAACAATGAATCATGGGACAGTACACCAAAACAAATGATGTAGTACATGGTGATTAACAAAGCAATAAAAAACAAAGACTGTAATAAGAGATGAAGAAGGACACTATATCCTCCTTAAAGGGTCTATCCAACAAGAAGATCTCACAATTGTAAATATCTATGCCCCGAACATGGGAGCATCCAATTATATAAGGCAATTAAGAAGAAAAGCAAAGAAACACATTGAGTACCATACAATCATAGTGGGGGACTTTAACACCCCCCTGACTGAAATGGCCAGATCATCTAAGCAAAAGATCAACAAGGAAAGAAAGACTTTAAATGACACACTGGACCAAATGGACTTCACAGACATATTCAGAACGTTCCATCCCAATGCAACGGAATACACTTTCTTCTCTAGTGCCCATGGAACATTCTCCAGAATGGATCACATCCTAGGTCACAAATCAGGTCTCAACCGGTACCCAAAGATTGGGATCATTCCCTGCACATTTTCAGACCACAATGCTTTGAAACTAGAACTCAATCACAAGAGGAGAGTCGGAAAGAACTCAAATACATGGAGGCTAAAGAGCATCCTACGAAAGAATGAATGGGTCAACCAGGAAATTAAAGAAGAATTTAAAAAGTTCATGGAAACCAATGAAAATGAAAACTCAACTGTCCAAAATCTTTGGGATACAGCCAAGGCAGTCCTGCGAGGAAAGTATATAGCAATACAAGCCTTTCTCAAGAAACAAGAAAGGTCTCAAATACACACCCAACCCTACACCTAAAGGAGCTGGAGAAAGAACGGCAAATAAAGCCTAAACCCAGCAGGAGAAGAGAAATCATGCAGTTCAGAGCAGAAATCAATGAAATAGAACCCAGAAGAACAGTAGAAGTGATCCACGGAACTAGGAGCTGGTACTTTGAAAGAATTCACAAGATTGATACACCCCTGTCCAGGCTGATCAAAAAGAAAAGAGAAATGACCCAAATCAACAAAATCATGAATGAAAGAGGAGAGATCACAAACAACACCAAAGAAATACAAACAATTATAAGAACGTAATCTGAGCAACCCTAGGGCAGCAAATTCCATAACCTGGAAGAAATGGGTGCATTCCTAGAGATGTGTCAACTAACAAAACTGACCCAGGAAGAAATAGAAAACATGAACAGTCCTATAACCACGAAGGCAATTGAAGTAGTCATCAAAAACCTCCCAAGAAACCAAAGCCCAGGGCCAGATGGTTTCCCAGGGGAATTCTATCAGACATTTAAAGAAGAATTAATACCTATTCTCCTGAAACTGTTCCAAACAATAGAAATGGAAGGAAAACTTCCAAACTCATTTATGAGGCCACCATTACCTTGATTCCAAAACCAGACAAAGATCCCATCAAAAAGGAGAATTAGAGACCAATATCCTTGATGAACATCGATGCAAAAATTCTCACCAAAATACTAGCCAAGAGGACCCAACAGTACATGAAAAGGAGTATTCACCATGACCAAGTGGGATTTATCCCTGGGCTGCAAGGCTGGTTCAACATCCGCAAATCAGTCAACGTGATCAAATACATTAACAAAAGAAAGAACGAGAATCATATGATCCTCCCAAGAGATGCAGAAAAAGCATTGGACAAAGTACAGCAACCTTTCTGGATCAAAACTCTTCAGAGTATAGGGACAGCGGGTACATACCTCAATATCATAAAAGCCATCTACGAAAACGCTACAGCGAATATCATTCTCAATGGGGAAAAGCTGAGATGTTTTCCCCCAAAGTCAGCAACGCGGCAGGGATAGCCACTCTCACCACTGCTATTCAACATAGTTTTAGAAGTCCTAGCCACAGCAATCAGACAACAAAAAGTAATCCAAGGCATCCAAATCGGCAGAGAGGAAGTCAAACTCTCACTCTTGGCAGATGATATGATACTTTATGTGGAAAACCCAAAAGACTCCACCCCAAAACTGCTAGAACTCACACAGCAATTCCGTCAAGTAGCAGGCTATAAAATCAATGCACAGGAATCAGTGGCATTCCTATACAACAACAACAAGACAGAAGAGAGACAAATCAAGGAGTCGATCCCATTCACAACTGCACCCAAAACCAGAAGAGAACTAGCAATATATTCATCCCAAGAGGCAAGGGATCTGTACTCAGAAAACTACAAAATACGCAGGAAAGAAATTGAAGAAGACACAAAGAAACGGAAAAACGTTCCATGCTCATGGATTGGGAGAACCAACATTGTGAAGAGGTCAATGCTACCTAGAGCAATCTACACATGCAATGCAATCCCCATCAAAATACCATCCACTTTTTTCCACGAAATGGAACAAATAATCCTAAAATTTGAATGGAACCTGAAGAGACCCCGAGTAGCCAGAGGAATATTGAGAAAGAAAAGCAAAGCTGGCGGCATCACAATTCTGGACTTCCAGCTCTATGACAAAGCTGTCATCATCAAGACAGTATGGTACTGGCACAAAAACAGACACATGGATCCATGGAACAGAATCGAGAGCCCAGAAATGGACCCTCAACTCTATGGTCAACTTATCTTTGACAGAGCAGGAAGGAATGTCCAATGGCAAAAAGAGAGTCTCTTCAACAACTGGTGTTGGGAGAATTGGACAGCCCCATGCAGAAGAATGACACTGGACCATTTCCTGACACCACACACAGAAGTAGACGCCAAATGGTTGAAAGACCTCAATGTGAGACAGGAGTCCATCAAAATCCTAAAGGAGGACACAGGTAGCAAGCTCTTCGACCTCAGCCGCAGCAACTTCTTCCTAGAAACATCACCAAAGGCACGGGAAGCCAGGGCAAAAATGAACTATTGGGATTTCATCAAGATAAAAAGCTTTGGCACAGCAAAAGAAACAGTCCACAAAACCAAAAGACAACCGACAGAATGGGAGAAATTATTTGCAAATGACATATCAGATAAAGGGCTACTATCCAATATGTATAAAAACTTATCAAACTCAACACCCAAAGAACAAATAATCCAATCAAGAAATAGGCAGAAGACATGAACAGACATTTTTCCAAAGAAGACATCCAAATGGCCCACAGGCACATGAAAAAGTGCTCAACACGGCTCGGCATCAGGGAAATCCAAATCAAAACCTCAATGAGATACCACCTCACACCCGTCAGAATGGCTCAAATGAACAAGTCAGGGAACGACAGAGGTTGGCGGGGATGTGGAGAAAGGGGAACCCTCCTACACTGGTGGTGGGAATGCAAGCTGGTGCAACCCCTCTGGAAAAGTGTATGGAGGTTCCTCAAACAGTTATAATTAGAGCTACCATTCGATCCAGCAATTGCACTCCTGGGTATCTACCCCAAAGATACAAATGTAGGGACCCGAAGCGGTACGTGCACCCCATTGTTTATAGCAGCAATATCCACAATAGCCAAACGGTGGAAAGAGCCAAGATGTCCATCGACAGATGAATGGATAAAGAAGAGGTGGTATATATATACACAATGGACTATTACGCAGCCATCAAAAGGAATGAGGTGTTGCCATGGACAACGACGTGGATGGAACTGGAGGGTCCGACGATTAGTGAAATAAGTCAATCAGAGAAAGACATGTATCATATGACCTCACTGATATGAGGGATTCCTAATCTCAGGAACAGAGTGAGGCTTGCCGGAGTGATCGGGGGGGGGGATGGGGTGGCTGGGTGATAGACTTTGGGGAGGGTATGAGCTACGGTGAGCGCTGTGAATTGTGTAAGACTGTTGAATCACAGATCTGTACTTCTGAAACAAATAACGCAACATATTTTAAGAATAAAGGAAAACAAGGAGACAGCAGGAGAGGAAGAATGAAGGGGAGTTAGTGAGAGGGGGAGACGGACCAGGAGAGATGATGGATTCTGAAAAAAAATCCGAGGTTTCTAGAGGGGAGGTGGGTCGGTGGATTGGTTTGACTGGTGATGGTTATTAAAGAGGGCACATTCTGCATGGAGCACTGTGTGTTAGGAACAAACAATGAATCATGGGACAGTACACCAAAACAAATGATGTAGTACATGGTGATTAACAAAGCAATAAAAAACAAAGACTGTAATAAGAGATGAAGAAGGACACTATATCCTCCTTAAAGGGTCTATCCAACAAGAAGATCTCACAATTGTAAATATCTATGCCCCGAACATGGGAGCATCCAATTATATAAGGCAATTAAGAAGAAAAGCAAAGAAACACATTGACCACCATACAATCATAGTGGGGGACTTTAACACCCCCCTGACTGAAATGGCCAGATCATCTAAGCAAAAGATCAACAAGGAAATAAAGACTTTAAATGACACACTGGACCAAATGGACTTCACAGACATATTCAGAACGTTCCATCCCAATGCAACGGAATACACTTTCTTCTCTAGTGCCCATGGAACATTCTCCAGAATGGATCACATCCTAGGTCACAAATCAGGTCTCAACCGGTACCCAAAGATTGGGATCATTCCCTGCACATTTTCAGACCACAATGCTTTGAAACTAGAATTCAATCACAAGAGGAAAGTGGGAAAGAACTCAAATACATGGAGGCTAAAGAGCATCCTACGAAAGAATGAATGGGTCAACCAGGAAATTAAAGAAGAATTTAAAAAGTTCATGGAAACCAATGAAAATGAAAACTCAACTGTCCAAAATCTTTGGGATACAGCCAAGGCAGTCCTGCGAGGAAAGTATATAGCAATACAAGCCTTTCTCAAGAAACAAGAAAGGTCTCAAATACACACCCAACCCTACCCCTAAAGGAGCTGGAGAAAGAACGGCAAATAAAGCCTAAACCCAGCAGGAGAAGAGAAATCATGCAGTTCAGAGCAGAAATCAATGAAATAGAACCCAGAAGAACAGTAGAAGTGATCAACGGAACTAGGAGCTGGTACTTTGAAAGAATTCACAAGATTGATACACCCCTGTCCAGGCTGATCAAAAAGAAAAGAGAAATGACCCAAATCAACAAAATCATGAATGAAAGAGGAGAGATCACAAACAACACCAAAGAAATACAAACAATTATAAGAACGTAATCTGAGCAACCCTAGGGCAGCAAATTCCATAACCTGGAAGAAATGGGTGCATTCCTAGAGATGTGTCAACTAACAAAACTGACCCAGGAAGAAATAGAAAACATGAACAGTCCTATAACCACGAAGGCAATTGAAGTAGTCATCAAAAACCTCCCAAGAAACCAAAGCCCAGGGCCAGATGGTTTCCCAGGGGAATTCTATCAGACATTTAAAGAAGAATTAATACCTATTCTCCTGAAACTGTTCCAAACAATAGAAATGGAAGGAAAACTTCCAAACTCATTTATGAGGCCACCATTACCTTGATTCCAAAACCAGACAAAGATCCCATCAAAAAGGAGAATTAGAGCCCAATATCCTTGATGAACATCGATGCAAAAATTCTCACCAAAATACTAGCCAAGAGGACCCAACAGTACATGAAAAGGAGTATTCACCATGACCAAGTGGGATTTATCCCTGGGCTGCAAGGCTGGTTCAACATCCGCAAATCAGTCAACGTGATCAAATGCATTAACAAAAGAAAGAACGAGAATCATATGATCCTCCCAAGAGATGCAGAAAAAGCATTGGACAAAGTACAGCAACCTTTCTGGATCAAAACTCTTCAGAGTATAGGGACAGCGGGTACATACCTCAATATCATAAAAGCCATCTACGAAAACGCTACAGCGAATATCATTCTCAATGGGGAAAAGCTGAGATCTTTTCCCCCAAAGTCAGCAACGCGGCAGGGATAGCCACTCTCACCACTGCTATTCAACATAGTATTAGAAGTCCTAGCCACAGCAATCAGACAACAAAAAGTAATCCAAGGCATCCAAATCGGCAGAGAGGAAGTCAAACTCTCACTCTTGGCAGATGATATGATACTTTATGTGGAAAACCCAAAAGACTCCACCCCAAAACTGCTAGAACTCACACAGCAATTCCGTCAAGTAGCAGGCTATAAAATCAATGCACAGGAATCAGTGGCATTCCTATACACCAACAACAAGACAGAAGAGAGACAAATCAAGGAGTCGATCCCATTCACAACTGCACCCAAAACCAGAAGAGACCTAGGAATATATTCATCCCAAGAGGCAAAGGATCTGTACTCAGAAAACTACAAAATACGCAGGAAAGAAATTGAAGAAGACACAAAGAAACGGAAAAACGTTCCATGCTCATGGATTGGGAGAACCAACATTGTGAAGAGGTCAATGCTACCTAGAGCAATCTACACATGCAATGCAATCCCCATCAAAATACCATCCACTTTTTTCCACGAAATGGAACAAATAATCCTAAAATTTGAATGGAACCTGAAGAGACCCCGAGTAGCCAGAGGAATATTGAGAAAGAAAAGCAAAGCTGGCGGCATCACAATTCTGGACTTCCAGCTCTATGACAAAGCTGTCATCATCAAGACAGTATGGTACTGGCACAAAAACAGACACATGGATCCATGGAACAGAATCGAGAGCCCAGAAATGGACCCTCAACTCTATGGTCAACTTATCTTTGACAGAGCAGGAAGGAATGTCCAATGGCAAAAAGAGAGTCTCTTCAACAACTGGTGTTGGGAGAATTGGACAGCCCCATGCAGAAGAATGACACTGGACCATTTCCTGACACCACACACAGAAGTAGACGCCAAATGGTTGAAAGACCTCAATGTGAGACAGGAGTCCATCAAAATCCTAAAGGAGAACACAGGTAGCAAGCTCTTCGACCTCAGCCGCAGCAACTTCTTCCTAGAAACATCACCAAAGGCACGGGAAGCCAGGGCAAAAATGAACTATTGGGATTTCATCAAGATAAAAAGCTTTGGCACAGCAAAAGAAACAGTCCACAAAACCAAAAGACAACCGACAGAATGGGAGAAATTATTTGCAAATGACATATCAGATAAAGGGCTACTATCCAATATGTATAAAAACTTATCAAACTCAACACCCAAAGAACAAATAATCCAATCAAGAAATAGGCAGAAGACATGAACAGACATTTTTCCAAAGAAGACATCCAAATGGCCCACAGGCACATGAAAAAGTGCTCAACACGGCTCGGCATCAGGGAAATCCAAATCAAAACCTCAATGAGATACCACCTCACACCCGTCAGAATGGCTCAAATGAACAAGTCAAGGAACGACAGAGGTTGGCGGGGATGTGGAGAAAGGGGAACCCTCCTACACTGGTGGTGGGAATGCAAGCTGGTGCAACCCCTCTGGAAAAGTGTATGTAGGTTCCTCAAACAGTTAAATTAGAGCTACCATTCGATCCAGCAATTGCACTCCTGGGTATTTACCCCAAAGATACAAATGTAGGGACCCGAAGCGGTACGTGCACCCCATTGTTTATAGCAGCAATATCCACAATAGCCAAACGGTGGAAAGAGCCAAGATGTCCATCGACAGATGAATGGATAAAGAAGAGGTGGTATATATATACACAATGGACTATTACGCAGCCATCAAAAGGAATGAGGTGTTGCCATGGACAACGACGTGGATGGAACTGGAGGGTCCGACGATTAGTGAAATAAGTCAATCAGAGAAAGACATGTATCATATGACCTCACTGATATGAGGGATTCTTAATCTCAGGAACAGAGTGAGGCTTGCTGGAGTGGTCGGGGGGGGGATGGGGTGGCTGGGTGATAGACTTTGGGGAGGGTATGAGCTACGGTGAGCGCTGTGAATTGTGTAAGACTGTTGAATCACAGATCTGTACTTCTGAAACAAAGAACGCAACATATTTTAAGAATAAAGGAAAACAAGGAGACAGCAGGAGAGGAAGAATGAAGGGGAGTTAGTGAGAGGGGGAGACGGACCAGGAGAGATGATGGATTCTGAAAAAAAATCCGAGGTTTCTAGAGGGGAGGTGGGTCGGTGGATTGGTTTGACTGGTGATGGTTATTAAAGAGGGCACATTCTGCATGGAGCACTGTGTGTTAGGAACAAACAATGAATCATGGGACAGTACACCAAAACAAATGATGTAGTACATGGTGATTAACAAAGCAATAAAAAACAAAGACTGTAATAAGAGATGAAGAAGGACACTATATCCTACTTAAAGGGTCTATCCAACAAGAAGATCTCACAATTGTAAATATCTATGCCCCGAACATGGGAGCATCCAATTATATAAGGCAATTAAGAAGAAAAGCAAAGAAACACATTGACCACCATACAATCATAGTGGGGGACTTTAACACCCCCCTGACTGAAATGGCCAGATCATCTAAGCAAAAGATCAACAAGGAAATAAAGACTTTAAATGACACACTGGACCAAATGGACTTCACAGACATATTCAGAACGTTCCATCCCAATGCAACGGAATACACATTCTTCTCTAGTGCCCATGGAACATTCTCCAGAATGGATCACATCCTAGGTCACAAATCAGGTCTCAACCGGTACCCAAAGATTGGGATCATTCCCTGCACATTTTCAGACCACAATGTTTTGAAACTAGAACTCAATCACAAGAGGAGAGTCGGAAAGAACTCAAATACATGGAGGCTAAAGAGCATCCTACGAAAGAATGAATGGGTCAACCAGGAAATTAAAGAAGAATTTAAAAAGTTCATGGAAACCAATGAAAATGAAAACTCAACTGTCCAAAATCTTTGGGATACAGCCAAGGCAGTCCTGCGAGGAAAGTATATAGCAATACAAGCCTTTCTCAAGAAACAAGAAAGGTCTCAAATACACACCCAACCCTACACCTAAAGGAGCTGGAGAAAGAACGACAAATAAAGCCTAAACCCAGCAGGAGAAGAGAAATCATGCAGTTCAGAGCAGAAATCAATGAAATAGAACCCAGAAGAACAGTAGAAGTGATCAACGGAACTAGGAGCTGGTACTTTGAAAGAATTCACAAGATTGATACACCCCTGTCCAGGCTGATCAAAAAGAAAAGAGAAATGACCCAAATCAACAAAATCATGAATGAAAGAGGAGAGATCACAAACAACACCAAAGAAATACAAACAATTATAAGAACGTAATCTGAGCAACCCTAGGGCAGCAAATTCCATAACCTGGAAGAAATGGGTGCATTCCTAGAGATGTGTCAACTAACAAAACTGACCCAGGAAGAAATAGAAAACATGAACAGTCCTATAACCACGAAGGCAATTGAAGTAGTCATCAAAAACCTCCCAAGAAACCAAAGCCCAGGGCCAGATGGTTTCCCAGGGGAATTCTATCAGACATTTAAAGAAGAATTAATACCTATTCTCCTGAAACTGTTCCAAACAATAGAAATGGAAGGAAAACTTCCAAACTCATTTATGAGGCCACCATTACCTTGATTCCAAAACCAGACAAAGATCCCATCAAAAAGGAGAATTAGAGCCCAATATCCTTGATGAACATCGATGCAAAAATTCTCACCAAAATACTAGCCAAGAGGACCCAACAGTACATGAAAAGGAGTATTCACCATGACCAAGTGGGATTTATCCCTGGGCTGCAAGGCTGGTTCAACATCCGCAAATCAGTCAACGTGATCAAATACATTAACAAAAGAAAGAACGAGAATCATATGATCCTCCCAAGAGATGCAGAAAAAGCATTGGACAAAGTACAGCAACCTTTCTGGATCAAAACTCTTCAGAGTATAGGGACAGCGGGTACATACCTCAATATCATAAAAGCCATCTACGAAAACGCTACAGCGAATATCATTCTCAATGGGGAAAAGCTGAGATCTTTTCCCCCAAAGTCAGCAACGCGGCAGGGATAGCCACTCTCACCACTGCTATTCAACATAGTATTAGAAGTCCTAGCCACAGCAATCAGACAACAAAAAGTAATCCAAGGCATCCAAATCGGCAGAGAGGAAGTCAAACTCTCACTCTTGGCAGATGATATGATACTTTATGTGGAAAACCCAAAAGACTCCACCCCAAAACTGCTAGAACTCACACAGCAATTCCGTCAAGTAGCAGGCTATAAAATCAATGCACAGGAATCAGTGGCATTCCTATACAACAACAACAAGACAGAAGAGAGACAAATCAAGGAGTCGATCCCATTCACAACTGCACCCAAAACCAGAAGAGACCTAGCAATATATTGAACCCAAGAGGCAAGGGATCTGTACTCAGAAAACTACAAAATACGAAGGAAAGAAATTGAAGAAGACACAAAGAAACGGAAAAACGTTCCATGCTCATGGATTGGGAGAACCAACATTGTGAAGAGGTCAATGCTACCTAGAGCAATCTACACATGCAATGCAATCCCCATCAAAATACCATCCACTTTTTTCCACGAAATGGAACAAATAATCCTAAAATTTGAATGGAACCTGAAGAGACCCCGAGTAGCCAGAGGAATATTGAGAAAGAAAAGCAAAGCTGGCGGCATCACAATTCTGGACTTCCAGCTCTATGACAAAGCTGTCATCATCAAGACAGTATGGTACTGGCACAAAAACAGACACATGGATCCATGGAACAGAATCGAGAGCCCAGAAATGGACCCTCAACTCTATGGTCAACTTATCTTTGACAGAGCAGGAAGGAATGTCCAATGGCAAAAAGAGAGTCTCTTCAACAACTGGTGTTGGGAGAATTGGACAGCCCCATGCAGAAGAATGACACTGGACCATTTCCTGACACCACACACAGAAGTAGACGCCAAATGGTTGAAAGACCTCAATGTGAGACAGGAGTCCATCAAAATCCTAAAGGAGAACACAGGTAGCAAGCTCTTCGACCTCAGCCGCAGCAACTTCTTCCTAGAAACATCACCAAAGGCACGGGAAGCCAGGGCAAAAATGAACTATTGGGATTTCATCAAGATAAAAAGCTTTGGCACAGCAAAAGAAACAGTCCACAAAACCAAAAGACAACCGACAGAATGGGAGAAATTATTTGCAAATGACATATCAGATAAAGGGCTACTATCCAATATGTATAAAAACTTATCAAACTCAACACCCAAAGAACAAATAATCCAATCAAGAAATAGGCAGAAGACATGAACAGACATTTTTCCAAAGAAGACATCCAAATGGCCCACAGGCACATGAAAAAGTGCTCAACACGGCTCGGCATCAGGGAAATCCAAATCAAAACCTCAATGAGATACCACCTCACACCCGTCAGAATGGCTCAAATGAACAAGTCAAGGAACGACAGAGGTTGGCGGGGATGTGGAGAAAGGGGAACCCTCCTACACTGGTGGTGGGAATGCAAGCTGGTGCAACCCCTCTGGAAAAGTGTATGTAGGTTCCTCAAACAGTTAAATTAGAGCTACCATTCGATCCAGCAATTGCACTCCTGGGTATTTACCCCAAAGATACAAATGTAGGGACCCGAAGCGGTACGTGCACCCCATTGTTTATAGCAGCAATATCCACAATAGCCAAACGGTGGAAAGAGCCAAGATGTCCATCGACAGATGAATGGATAAAGAAGAGGTGGTATATATATACACAATGGACTATTACGCAGCCATCAAAAGGAATGAGATGCTGCAATGGACAACGACGTGGATGGAACTGGAGGGTCCGACGATTAGTGAAATAAGTCAATCAGAGGAAGACATGTATCATATGACCCCACTGATATGAGGGATTCTTAATCTCAGGAACAGAGTGAGGCTTGCTGGAGTGGTCGGGGGTGGGAGGGATGGGGTGGCTGGGTGATAGACATTGGGGAGGGTATGAGCTACGGTGAGCGCTGTGAATTGTGTAAGATTGTTGAATCACAGATCTGTACTTCTGAAACAACGCAACATATTTTAAGAATAAAGGAAAAGAAGGAGACAGCAGGAGTGGAAGAATGAAGGGGAGTTAGTGAGAGGATGAGACGGACCAGGAGAGATGATGGGTTCTGAAAAAAAATCTGAGGTTTCTAGAGGGGAGGTGGGTCGGGGGATTGGTTAGCGTGGTGGTGGGTATTAAAGAGGGCACATTCTCCATGGATCACTGTGTGTTAGGAACAAACAATGAATCATGGGACACTACACCAAAACAAAAGATGTACTCCATGGTGATTAACAAAGCAATAAAAAACAAAGACTGTAATAAGAGATGAAGAAGGACACTATATCCTACTTAGTGGGTCTATCCAACAAGAAGATCTCACAATTGTAAATATCTATGCCCCGAACATGGGAGCATCCAATTATATAAGGCAATTAAGAAGAAAAGCAAAGAAACTCATTGACCACCATACAATCATAGTGGGGGACTTTAACACCCCCCTGACTGAAATGGCCAGATCATCTAAGCAAAAGATCAACAAGGAAATAAAGACTTTAAATGACACACTGGACCAAATCGACTTCACAGACATATTCAGAACGTTCCATCCCAATGCAACGGAATACACATTCTTCTCTAGTGCCCATGGAACATTCTCCAGAATGGATCACATCCTAGGTCACAAATCAGGTCTCAACCGGTACCCAAAGATTGGGATCATTCCCTGCACATTTTCAGACCACAATGTTTTGAAACTAGAACTCAATCACAAGAGGAGAGTCGGAAAGAACTCAAATACATGGAGGCTAAAGAGCATCCTACGAAAGAATGAATGGGTCAACCAGGAAATTAAAGAAGAATTTAAAAAGTTCATGGAAACCAATGAAAATGAAAACTCAACTGTCCAAAATCTTTGGGATACAGCCAAGGCAGTCCTGCGAGGAAAGTATATAGCAATACAAGCCTTTCTCAAGAAACAAGAAAGGTCTCAAATACACACCCAACCCTACACCTAAAGGAGCTGGAGAAAGAACGGCAAATAAAGCCTAAACCCAGCAGGAGAAGAGAAATCATGCAGTTCAGAGCAGAAATCAATGAAATAGAACCCAGAAGAACAGTAGAAGTGATCAACGGAACTAGGAGCTGGTACTTGAAAGAATTCACAAGATTGATACACCCCTGTCCAGGCTGATCAAAAAGAAAAGAGAAATGACCCAAATCAACAAAATCATGAATGAAAGAGGAGAGATCACAAACAACACCAAAGAAATACAAACAATTATAAGAACGTAATCTGAGCAACCCTAGGGCAGCAAATTCCATAACCTGGAAGAAATGGGTGCATTCCTAGAGATGTGTCAACTAACAAAACTGACCCAGGAAGAAATAGAAAACATGAACAGTCCTATAACCACGAAGGCAATTGAAGTAGTCATCAAAAACCTCCCAAGAAACCAAAGCCCAGGGCCAGATGGTTTCCCAGGGGAATTCTATCAGACATTTAAAGAAGAATTAATACCTATTCTCCTGAAACTGTTCCAAACAATAGAAATGGAAGGAAAACTTCCAAACTCATTTATGAGGCCACCATTACCTTGATTCCAAAACCAGACAAAGATCCCATCAAAAAGGAGAATTAGAGACCAATATCCTTGATGAACATCGATGCAAAAATTCTCACCAAAATACTAGCCAAGAGGAACCAACAGTACATGAAAAGGAGTATTCACCATGACCAAGTGGGATTTATCCCTGGGCTGCAAGGCTGGTTCAACATCCGCAAATCAGTCAACGTGATCAAATACATTAACAAAAGAAAGAACGAGAATCATATGATCCTCCCAAGAGATGCAGAAAAAGCATTGGACAAAGTACAGCAACCTTTCTGGATCAAAACTCTTCAGAGTATAGGGACAGCGGGTACATACCTCAATATCATAAAAGCCATCTACGAAAACGCTACAGCGAATATCATTCTCAATGGGGAAAAGCTGAGATCTTTTCCCCCAAAGTCAGCAACGCGGCAGGGATAGCCACTCTCACCACTGCTATTCAACATAGTATTAGAAGTCCTAGCCACAGCAATCAGACAACAAAAAGTAATCCAAGGCATCCAAATCGGCAGAGAGGAAGTCAAACTCTCACTCTTGGCAGATGATATGATACTTTATGTGGAAAACCCAAAAGACTCCACCCCAAAACTGCTAGAACTCACACAGCAATTCCGTCAAGTAGCAGGCTATAAAATCAATGCACAGGAATCAGTGGCATTCCTATACAACAACAACAAGACAGAAGAGAGACAAATCAAGGAGTCGATCCCATTCACAACTGCACCCAAAACCAGAAGAGACCTAGCAATATATTGAACCCAAGAGGCAAGGGATCTGTACTCAGAAAACTACAAAATACGAAGGAAAGAAATTGAAGAAGACACAAAGAAACGGAAAAACGTTCCATGCTCATGGATTGGGAGAACCAACATTGTGAAGAGGTCAATGCTACCTAGAGCAATCTACACATGCAATGCAATCCCCATCAAAATACCATCCACTTTTTTCCACGAAATGGAACAAATAATCCTAAAATTTGAATGGAACCTGAAGAGACCCCGAGTAGCCAGAGGAATATTGAGAAAGAAAAGCAAAGCTGGCGGCATCACAATTCTGGACTTCCAGCTCTATGACAAAGCTGTCATCATCAAGACAGTATGGTACTGGCACAAAAACAGACACATGGATCCATGGAACAGAATCGAGAGCCCAGAAATGGACCCTCAACTCTATGGTCAACTTATCTTTGACAGAGCAGGAAGGAATGTCCAATGGCAAAAAGAGAGTCTCTTCAACAACTGGTGTTGGGAGAATTGGACAGCCCCATGCAGAAGAATGACACTGGACCATTTCCTGACACCACACACAGAAGTAGACGCCAAATGGTTGAAAGACCTCAATGTGAGACAGGAGTCCATCAAAATCCTAAAGGAGAACACAGGTAGCAAGCTCTTCGACCTCAGCCGCAGCAACTTCTTCCTAGAAACATCACCAAAGGCACGGGAAGCCAGGGCAAAAATGAACTATTGGGATTTCATCAAGATAAAAAGCTTTGGCACAGCAAAAGAAACAGTCCACAAAACCAAAAGACAACCGACAGAATGGGAGAAATTATTTGCAAATGACATATCAGATAAAGGGCTACTATCCAATATGTATAAAAACTTATCAAACTCAACACCCAAAGAACAAATAATCCAATCAAGAAATAGGCAGAAGACATGAACAGACATTTTTCCAAAGAAGACATCCAAATGGCCCACAGGCACATGAAAAAGTGCTCAACACGGCTCGGCATCAGGGAAATCCAAATCAAAACCTCAATGAGATACCACCTCACACCCGTCAGAATGGCTCAAATGAACAAGTCAAGGAACGACAGAGGTTGGCGGGGATGTGGAGAAAGGGGAACCCTCCTACACTGGTGGTGGGAATGCAAGCTGGTGCAACCCCTCTGGAAAAGTGTATGTAGGTTCCTCAAACAGTTAAATTAGAGCTACCATTCGATCCAGCAATTGCACTCCTGGGTATTTACCCCAAAGATACAAATGTAGGGACCCGAAGCGGTACGTGCACCCCATTGTTTATAGCAGCAATATCCACAATAGCCAAACGGTGGAAAGAGCCAAGATGTCCATCGACAGATGAATGGATAAAGAAGAGGTGGTATATATATACACAATGGACTATTACGCAGCCATCAAAAGGAATGAGATGCTGCAATGGACAACGACGTGGATGGAACTGGAGGGTCCGACGATTAGTGAAATAAGTCAATCAGAGAAAGACATGTATCATATGACCCCACTGATATGAGGGATTCTTAATCTCAGGAACAGAGTGAGGCTTGCTGGAGTGGTCGGGGGTGGGAGGGATGGGGTGGCTGGGTGATAGACATTGGGGAGGGTATGAGCTACGGTGAGCGCTGTGAATTGTGTAAGATTGTTGAATCACAGATCTGTACTTCTGAAACAACGCAACATATTTTAAGAATAAAGGAAAAGAAGGAGACAGCAGGAGTGGAAGAATGAAGGGGAGTTAGTGAGAGGATGAGACGGACCAGGAGAGATGATGGGTTCTGAAAAAAAATCTGAGGTTTCTAGAGGGGAGGTGGGTCGGGGGATTGGTTAGCGTGGTGGTGGGTATTAAAGAGGGCACATTCTCCATGGATCACTGTGTGTTAGGAACAAACAATGAATCATGGGACACTACACCAAAACAAAAGATGTACTCCATGGTGATTAACAAAGCAATAAAAAACAAAGACTGTAATAAGAGATGAAGAAGGACACTATATCCTACTTAGTGGGTCTA
Organism: Eumetopias jubatus; assembly: GCF_037043125.1. Lineage (NCBI taxonomy): Eukaryota > Metazoa > Chordata > Mammalia > Carnivora > Otariidae > Eumetopias > Eumetopias jubatus. The sequence continues at coordinate 4,450,937 of NW_028274825.1, forward strand.
TCCAACAAGAAGATCTCACAATTGTAAATATCTATGCCCCGAACATGGGAGCATCCAATTATATAAGGCAATTAAGAAGAAAAGCAAAGAAACTCATTGACCACCATACAATCATAGTGGGGGACTTTAACACCCCCCTGACTGAAATGGCCAGATCATCTAAGCAAAAGATCAACAAGGAAATAAAGACTTTAAATGACACACTGGACCAAATCGACTTCACAGACATATTCAGAACGTTCCATCCCAATGCAACGGAATACACATTCTTCTCTAGTGCCCATGGAACATTCTCCAGAATGGATCACATCCTAGGTCACAAATCAGGTCTCAACCGGTACCCAAAGATTGGGATCATTCCCTGCACATTTTCAGACCACAATGTTTTGAAACTAGAACTCAATCACAAGAGGAGAGTCGGAAAGAACTCAAATACATGGAGGCTAAAGAGCATCCTACGAAAGAATGAATGGGTCAACCAGGAAATTAAAGAAGAATTTAAAAAGTTCATGGAAACCAATGAAAATGAAAACTCAACTGTCCAAAATCTTTGGGATACAGCCAAGGCAGTCCTGCGAGGAAAGTATATAGCAATACAAGCCTTTCTCAAGAAACAAGAAAGGTCTCAAATACACACCCAACCCTACACCTAAAGGAGCTGGAGAAAGAACGGCAAATAAAGCCTAAACCCAGCAGGAGAAGAGAAATCATGCAGTTCAGAGCAGAAATCAATGAAATAGAACCCAGAAGAACAGTAGAAGTGATCAACGGAACTAGGAGCTGGTACTTGAAAGAATTCACAAGATTGATACACCCCTGTCCAGGCTGATCAAAAAGAAAAGAGAAATGACCCAAATCAACAAAATCATGAATGAAAGAGGAGAGATCACAAACAACACCAAAGAAATACAAACAATTATAAGAACGTAATCTGAGCAACCCTAGGGCAGCAAATTCCATAACCTGGAAGAAATGGGTGCATTCCTAGAGATGTGTCAACTAACAAAACTGACCCAGGAAGAAATAGAAAACATGAACAGTCCTATAACCACGAAGGCAATTGAAGTAGTCATCAAAAACCTCCCAAGAAACCAAAGCCCAGGGCCAGATGGTTTCCCAGGGGAATTCTATCAGACATTTAAAGAAGAATTAATACCTATTCTCCTGAAACTGTTCCAAACAATAGAAATGGAAGGAAAACTTCCAAACTCATTTATGAGGCCACCATTACCTTGATTCCAAAACCAGACAAAGATCCCATCAAAAAGGAGAATTAGAGACCAATATCCTTGATGAACATCGATGCAAAAATTCTCACCAAAATACTAGCCAAGAGGAACCAACAGTACATGAAAAGGAGTATTCACCATGACCAAGTGGGATTTATCCCTGGGCTGCAAGGCTGGTTCAACATCCGCAAATCAGTCAACGTGATCAAATACATTAACAAAAGAAAGAACGAGAATCATATGATCCTCCCAAGAGATGCAGAAAAAGCATTGGACAAAGTACAGCAACCTTTCTGGATCAAAACTCTTCAGAGTATAGGGACAGCGGGTACATACCTCAATATCATAAAAGCCATCTACGAAAACGCTACAGCGAATATCATTCTCAATGGGGAAAAGCTGAGATGTTTTCCCCCAAAGTCAGCAACGCGGCAGGGATAGCCACTCTCACCACTGCTATTCAACATAGTTTTAGAAGTCCTAGCCACAGCAATCAGACAACAAAAAGTAATCCAAGGCATCCAAATCGGCAGAGAGGAAGTCAAACTCTCACTCTTGGCAGATGATATGATACTTTATGTGGAAAACCCAAAAGACTCCACCCCAAAACTGCTAGAACTCACACAGCAATTCCGTCAAGTAGCAGGCTATAAAATCAATGCACAGGAATCAGTGGCATTCCTATACAACAACAACAAGACAGAAGAGAGACAAATCAAGGAGTCGATCCCATTCACAACTGCACCCAAAACCAGAAGAGACCTAGGAATATATTGAACCCAAGAGGCAAGGGATCTGTACTCAGAAAACTACAAAATACGCAGGAAAGAAATTGAAGAAGAACAAAGAAACGGAAAAACGTTCCATGCTCATGGATTGGGAGAACCAACATTGTGAAGAGGTCAATGCTACCTAGAGCAATCTACACATGCAATGCAATCCCCATCAAAATACCATCCACTTTTCTCCACGAAATGGAACAAATAATCCTAAAATTTGAATGGAACCTGAAGAGACCCCGAGTAGCCAGAGGAATATTGAGAAAGAAAAGCAAAGCTGGCGGCATCACAATTCTGGACTTCCAGCTCTATGACAAAGCTGTCATCATCAAGACAGTATGGTACTGGCACAAAAACAGACACATGGATCCATGGAACAGAATCGAGAGCCCAGAAATGGACCCTCAACTCTATGGTCAACTTATCTTTGACAGAGCAGGAAGGAATGTCCAATGGCAAAAAGAGAGTCTCTTCAACAACTGGTGTTGGGAGAATTGGACAGCCCCATGCAGAAGAATGACACTGGACCATTTCCTGACACCACACACAGAAGTAGACGCCAAATGGTTGAAAGACCTCAATGTGAGACAGGAGTCCATCAAAATCCTAAAGGAGGACACAGGTAGCAAGCTCTTCGACCTCAGCCGCAGCAACTTCTTCCTAGAAACATCACCAAAGGCACGGGAAGCCAGGGCAAAAATGAACTATTGGGATTTCATCAAGATAAAAAGCTTTGGCACAGCAAAAGAAACAGTCCACAAAACCAAAAGACAACCGACAGAATGGGAGAAATTATTTGCAAATGACATATCAGATAAAGGGCTACTATCCAATATGTATAAAAACTTATCAAACTCAACACCCAAAGAACAAATAATCCAATCAAGAAATAGGCAGAAGACATGAACAGACATTTTTCCAAAGAAGACATCCAAATGGCCCACAGGCACATGAAAAAGTGCTCAACACGGCTCGGCATCAGGGAAATCCAAATCAAAACCTCAATGAGATACCACCTCACACCCGTCAGAATGGATCAAATGAACAAGTCAGGGAACGACAGAGGTTGGCGGGGATGTGGAGAAAGGGGAACCCTCCTACACTGGTGGTGGGAATGCAAGCTGGTGCAACCCCTCTGGAAAAGTGTATGGAGGTTCCTCAAACAGTTATAATTAGAGCTACCATTCGATCCAGCAATTGCACTCCTGGGTATTTACCCCAAAGATACAAATGTAGGGACCCGAAGCGGTACGTGCACCCCATTGTTTATAGCAGCAATATCCACAATAGCCAAACGGTGGAAAGAGCCAAGATGTCCATCGACAGATGAATGGATAAAGAAGAGGTGGTATATATATACACAATGGACTATTACGCAGCCATCAAAAGGAATGAGGTGTTGCCATGGACAACGACGTGGATGGAACTGGAGGGTCCGACGATTAGTGAAATAAGTCAATCAGAGAAAGACATGTATCATATGACCTCACTGATATGAGGGATTCCTAATCTCAGGAACAGAGTGAGGCTTGCCGGAGTGATCGGGGGGGGGGGATGGGGTGGCTGGGTGATAGACTTTGGGGAGGGTATGAGCTACGGTGAGCGCTGTGAATTGTGTAAGACTGTTGAATCACAGATCTGTACTTCTGAAACAAATAACGCAACATATTTAAGAATAAAGGAAAACAAGGAGACAGCAGGAGAGGAAGAATGAAGGGGAGTTAGTGAGAGGGGGAGACGGACCAGGAGAGATGATGGATTCTGAAAAAAAATCCGAGGTTTCTAGAGGGGAGGTGGGTCGGTGGATTGGTTTGACTGGTGATGGTTATTAAAGAGGGCACATTCTGCATGGAGCACTGTGTGTTAGGAACAAACAATGAATCATGGGACAGTACACCAAAACAAATGATGTAGTACATGGTGATTAACAAAGCAATAAAAAACAAAGACTGTAATAAGAGATGAAGAAGGACACTATATCCTCCTTAAAGGGTCTATCCAACAAGAAGATCTCACAATTGTAAATATCTATGCCCCGAACATGGGAGCATCCAATTATATAAGGCAATTAAGAAGAAAAGCAAAGAAACACATTGACCACCATACAATCATAGTGGGGGACTTTAACAGCCCCCTGACTGAAATGGCCAGATCATCTAAGCAAAAGATCAACAAGGAAATAAAGACTTTAAATGACACACTGGACCAAATGGACTTCACAGACATATTCAGAACGTTCCATCCCAATGCAACGGAATACACTTTCTTCTCTAGTGCCCATGGAACATTCTCCAGAATGGATCACATCCTAGGTTACAAATCAGGTCTCAACCGGTACCCAAAGATTGGGATCATTCCCTGCACATTTTCAGACCACAATGCTTTGAAACTAGAACTCAATCACAAGAGGAGAGTCGGAAAGAACTCAAATACATGGAGGCTAAAGAGCATCCTACGAAAGAATGAATGGGTCAACCAGGAAATTAAAGAAGAATTTAAAAAGTTCATGGAAACCAATGAAAATGAAAACTCAACTGTCCAAAATCTTTGGGATACAGCCAAGGCAGTCCTGCGAGGAAAGTATATAGCAATACAAGCCTTTCTCAAGAAACAAGAAAGGTCTCAAATACACACCCAACCCTACACCTAAAGGAGCTGGAGAAAGAACGGCAAATAAAGCCTAAACCCAGCAGGAGAAGAGAAATCATGCAGTTCAGAGCAGAAATCAATGAAATAGAACCCAGAAGAACAGTAGAAGTGATCAACGGAACTAGGAGCTGGTACTTTGAAAGAATTCACAAGATTGATACACCCCTGTCCAGGCTGATCAAAAAGAAAAGAGAAATGACCCAAATCAACAAAATCATGAATGAAAGAGGAGAGATCACAAACAACACCAAAGAAATACAAACAATTATAAGAACGTAATCTGAGCAACCCTAGGGCAGCAAATTCCATAACCTGGAAGAAATGGGTGCATTCCTAGAGACGTGTCAACTAACAAAACTGACCCAGGAAGAAATAGAAAACATGAACAGTCCTATAACCACGAAGGCAATTGAAGTAGTCATCAAAAACCTCCCAAGAAACCAAAGCCCAGGGCCAGATGGTTTCCCAGGGGAATTCTATCAGACATTTAAAGAAGAATTAATACCTATTCTCCTGAAACTGTTCCAAACAATAGAAATGGAAGGAAAACTTCCAAACTCATTTATGAGGCCACCATTACCTTGATTCCAAAACCAGACAAAGATCCCATCAAAAAGGAGAATTAGAGCCCAATATCCTTGATGAACATCGATGCAAAAATTCTCACCAAAATACTAGCCAAGAGGACCCAACAGTACATGAAAAGGAGTATTCACCATGACCAAGTGGGATTTATCCCTGGGCTGCAAGGCTGGTTCAACATCCGCAAATCAGTCAACGTGATCAAATGCATTAACAAAAGAAAGAACGAGAATCATATGATCCTCCCAAGAGATGCAGAAAAAGCATTGGACAAAGTACAGCAACCTTTCTGGATCAAAACTCTTCAGAGTATAGGGACAGCGGGTACATACCTCAATATCATAAAAGCCATCTACGAAAACGCTACAGCGAATATCATTCTCAATGGGGAAAAGCTGAGATCTTTTCCCCCAAAGTCAGCAACGCGGCAGGGATAGCCACTCTCACCACTGCTATTCAACATAGTATTAGAAGTCCTAGCCACAGCAATCAGACAACAAAAAGTAATCCAAGGCATCCAAATCGGCAGAGAGGAAGTCAAACTCTCACTCTTGGCAGATGATATGATACTTTATGTGGAAAACCCAAAAGACTCCACCCCAAAACTGCTAGAACTCACACAGCAATTCCGTCAAGTAGCAGGCTATAAAATCAATGCACAGGAATCAGTGGCATTCCTATACACCAACAACAAGACAGAAGAGAGACAAATCAAGGAGTCGATCCCATTCACAACTGCACCCAAAACCAGAAGAGACCTAGGAATATATTCATCCCAAGAGGCAAAGGATCTGTACTCAGAAAACTACAAAATACGCAGGAAAGAAATTGAAGAAGACACAAAGAAACGGAAAAACGTTCCATGCTCATGGATTGGGAGAACCAACATTGTGAAGAGGTCAATGCTACCTAGAGCAATCTACACATGCAATGCAATCCCCATCAAAATACCATCCACTTTTTTCCACGAAATGGAACAAATAATCCTAAAATTTGAATGGAACCTGAAGAGACCCCGAGTAGCCAGAGGAATATTGAGAAAGAAAAGCAAAGCTGGCGGCATCACAATTCTGGACTTCCAGCTCTATGACAAAGCTGTCATCATCAAGACAGTATGGTACTGGCACAAAAACAGACACATGGATCCATGGAACAGAATCGAGAGCCCAGAAATGGACCCTCAACTCTATGGTCAACTTATCTTTGACAGAGCAGGAAGGAATGTCCAATGGCAAAAAGAGAGTCTCTTCAACAACTGGTGTTGGGAGAATTGGACAGCCCCATGCAGAAGAATGACACTGGACCATTTCCTGACACCACACACAGAAGTAGACGCCAAATGGTTGAAAGACCTCAATGTGAGACAGGAGTCCATCAAAATCCTAAAGGAGAACACAGGTAGCAAGCTCTTCGACCTCAGCCGCAGCAACTTCTTCCTAGAAACATCACCAAAGGCACGGGAAGCCAGGGCAAAAATGAACTATTGGGATTTCATCAAGATAAAAAGCTTTGGCACAGCAAAAGAAACAGTCCACAAAACCAAAAGACAACCGACAGAATGGAAGAAATTATTTGCAAATGACATATCAGATAAAGGGCTACTATCCAATATGTATAAAAACTTATCAAACTCAACACCCAAAGAACAAATAATCCAATCAAGAAATAGGCAGAAGACATGAACAGACATTTTTCCAAAGAAGACATCCAAATGGCCCACAGGCACATGAAAAAGTGCTCAACACGGCTCGGCATCAGGGAAATCCAAATCAAAACCTCAATGAGATACCACCTCACACCCGTCAGAATGGCTCAAATGAACAAGTCAAGGAACGACAGAGGTTGGCGGGGATGTGGAGAAAGGGGAACCCTCCTACACTGGTGGTGGGAATGCAAGCTGGTGCAACCCCTCTGGAAAAGTGTATGTAGGTTCCTCAAACAGTTAAATTAGAGCTACCATTCGATCCAGCAATTGCACTCCTGGGTATTTACCACAAAGATACAAATGTAGGGACCCGAAGCGGTACGTGCACCCCATTGTTTATAGCAGCAATATCCACAATAGCCAAACGGTGGAAAGAGCCAAGATGTCCATCGACAGATGAATGGATAAAGAAGAGGTGGTATATATATACACAATGGACTATTACGCAGCCATCAAAAGGAATGAGGTGTTGCCATGGACAACGACGTGGATGGAACTGGAGGGTCCGACGATTAGTGAAATAAGTCAATCAGAGAAAGACATGTATCATATGACCTCACTGATATGAGGGATTCTTAATCTCAGGAACAGAGTGAGGCTTGCTGGAGTGGTCGGGGGGGGGATGGGGTGGCTGGGTGATAGACTTTGGGGAGGGTATGAGCTACGGTGAGCGCTGTGAATTGTGTAAGACTGTTGAATCACAGATCTGTACTTCTGAAACAAAGAACGCAACATATTTTAAGAATAAAGGAAAACAAGGAGACAGCAGGAGAGGAAGAATGAAGGGGAGTTAGTGAGAGGGGGAGACGGACCAGGAGAGATGATGGATTCTGAAAAAAAATCCGAGGTTTCTAGAGGGGAGGTGGGTCGGTGGATTGGTTTGACTGGTGATGGTTATTAAAGAGGGCACATTCTGCATGGAGCACTGTGTGTTAGGAACAAACAATGAATCATGGGACAGTACACCAAAACAAATGATGTAGTACATGGTGATTAACAAAGCAATAAAAAACAAAGACTGTAATAAGAGATGAAGAAGGACACTATATCCTACTTAAAGGGTCTATCCAACAAGAAGATCTCACAATTGTAAATATCTATGCCCCGAACATGGGAGCATCCAATTATATAAGGCAATTAAGAAGAAAAGCAAAGAAACACATTGACCACCATACAATCATAGTGGGGGACTTTAACACCCCCCTGACTGAAATGGCCAGATCATCTAAGCAAAAGATCAACAAGGAAATAAAGACTTTAAATGACACACTGGACCAAATGGACTTCACAGACATATTCAGAACGTTGCATCCCAATGCAACGGAATACACATTCTTCTCTAGTGCCCATGGAACATTCTCCAGAATGGATCACATCCTAGGTCACAAATCAGGTCTCAACCGGTACCCAAAGATTGGGATCATTCCCTGCACATTTTCAGACCACAATGTTTTGAAACTAGAACTCAATCACAAGAGGAGAGTCGGAAAGAACTCAAATACATGGAGGCTAAAGAGCATCCTACGAAAGAATGAATGGGTCAACCAGGAAATTAAAGAAGAATTTAAAAAGTTCATGGAAACCAATGAAAATGAAAACTCAACTGTCCAAAATCTTTGGGATACAGCCAAGGCAGTCCTGCGAGGAAAGTATATAGCAATACAAGCCTTTCTCAAGAAACAAGAAAGGTCTCAAATACACACCCAACCCTACACCTAAAGGAGCTGGAGAAAGAACGACAAATAAAGCCTAAACCCAGCAGGAGAAGAGAAATCATGCAGTTCAGAGCAGAAATCAATGAAATAGAACCCAGAAGAACAGTAGAAGTGATCCACGGAACTAGGAGCTGGTACTTTGAAAGAATTCACAAGATTGATACACCCCTGTCCAGGCTGATCAAAAAGAAAAGAGAAATGACCCAAATCAACAAAATCATGAATGAAAGAGGAGAGATCACAAACAACACCAAAGAAATACAAACAATTATAAGAACGTAATCTGAGCAACCCTAGGGCAGCAAATTCCATAACCTGGAAGAAATGGGTGCATTCCTAGAGATGTGTCAACTAACAAAACTGACCCAGGAAGAAATAGAAAACATGAACAGTCCTATAACCACGAAGGCAATTGAAGTAGTCATCAAAAACCTCCCAAGAAACCAAAGCCCAGGGCCAGATGGTTTCCCAGGGGAATTCTATCAGACATTTAAAGAAGAATTAATACCTATTCTCCTGAAACTGTTCCAAACAATAGAAATGGAAGGAAAACTTCCAAACTCATTTATGAGGCCACCATTACCTTGATTCCAAAACCAGACAAAGATCCCATCAAAAAGGAGAATTAGAGCCCAATATCCTTGATGAACATCGATGCAAAAATTCTCACCAAAATACTAGCCAAGAGGACCCAACAGTACATGAAAAGGAGTATTCACCATGACCAAGTGGGATTTATCCCTGGGCTGCAAGGCTGGTTCAACATCCGCAAATCAGTCAACGTGATCAAATACATTAACAAAAGAAAGAACGAGAATCATATGATCCTCCCAAGAGATGCAGAAAAAGCATTGGACAAAGTACAGCAACCTTTCTGGATCAAAACTCTTCAGAGTATAGGGACAGCGGGTACATACCTCAATATCATAAAAGCCATCTACGAAAACGCTACAGCGAATATCATTCTCAATGGGGAAAAGCTGAGATCTTTTCCCCCAAAGTCAGCAACGCGGCAGGGATAGCCACTCTCACCACTGCTATTCAACATAGTATTAGAAGTCCTAGCCACAGCAATCAGACAACAAAAAGTAATCCAAGGCATCCAAATCGGCAGAGAGGAAGTCAAACTCTCACTCTTGGCAGATGATATGATACTTTATGTGGAAAACCCAAAAGACTCCACCCCAAAACTGCTAGAACTCACACAGCAATTCCGTCAAGTAGCAGGCTATAAAATCAATGCACAGGAATCAGTGGCATTCCTATACAACAACAACAAGACAGAAGAGAGACAAATCAAGGAGTCGATCCCATTCACAACTGCACCCAAAACCAGAAGAGACCTAGCAATATATTGAACCCAAGAGGCAAGGGATCTGTACTCAGAAAACTACAAAATACGAAGGAAAGAAATTGAAGAAGACACAAAGAAACGGAAAAACGTTCCATGCTCATGGATTGGGAGAACCAACATTGTGAAGAGGTCAATGCTACCTAGAGCAATCTACACATGCAATGCAATCCCCATCAAAATACCATCCACTTTTTTCCACGAAATGGAACAAATAATCCTAAAATTTGAATGGAACCTGAAGAGACCCCGAGTAGCCAGAGGAATATTGAGAAAGAAAAGCAAAGCTGGCGGCATCACAATTCTGGACTTCCAGCTCTATGACAAAGCTGTCATCATCAAGACAGTATGGTACTGGCACAAAAACAGACACATGGATCCATGGAACAGAATCGAGAGCCCAGAAATGGACCCTCAACTCTATGGTCAACTTATCTTTGACAGAGCAGGAAGGAATGTCCAATGGCAAAAAGAGAGTCTCTTCAACAACTGGTGTTGGGAGAATTGGACAGCCCCATGCAGAAGAATGACACTGGACCATTTCCTGACACCACACACAGAAGTAGACGCCAAATGGTTGAAAGACCTCAATGTGAGACAGGAGTCCATCAAAATCCTAAAGGAGAACACAGGTAGCAAGCTCTTCGACCTCAGCCGCAGCAACTTCTTCCTAGAAACATCACCAAAGGCACGGGAAGCCAGGGCAAAAATGAACTATTGGGATTTCATCAAGATAAAAAGCTTTGGCACAGCAAAAGAAACAGTCCACAAAACCAAAAGACAACCGACAGAATGGGAGAAATTATTTGCAAATGACATATCAGATAAAGGGCTACTATCCAATATGTATAAAAACTTATCAAACTCAACACCCAAAGAACAAATAATCCAATCAAGAAATAGGCAGAAGACATGAACAGACATTTTTCCAAAGAAGACATCCAAATGGCCCACAGGCACATGAAAAACTGCTCAACACGGCTCGGCATCAGGGAAATCCAAATCAAAACCTCAATGAGATACCACCTCACACCCGTCAGAATGGCTCAAATGAACAAGTCAAGGAACGACAGAGGTTGGCGGGGATGTGGAGAAAGGGGAACCCTCCTACACTGGTGGTGGGAATGCAAGCTGGTGCAACCCCTCTGGAAAAGTGTATGTAGGTTCCTCAAACAGTTAAATTAGAGCTACCATTCGATCCAGCAATTGCACTCCTGGGTATTTACCCCAAAGATACAAATGTAGGGACCCGAAGCGGTACGTGCACCCCATTGTTTATAGCAGCAATATCCACAATAGCCAAACGGTGGAAAGAGCCAAGATGTCCATCGACAGATGAATGGATAAAGAAGAGGTGGTATATATATACACAATGGACTATTACGCAGCCATCAAAAGGAATGAGGTGTTGCCATGGACAACGACGTGGATGGAACTGGAGGGTCCGACGATTAGTGAAATAAGTCAATCAGAGAAAGACATGTATCATATGACCTCACTGATATGAGGGATTCTTAATCTCAGGAACAGAGTGAGGCTTGCTGGAGTGGTCGGGGGGGGGGATGGGGTGGCTGGGTGATAGACTTTGGGGAGGGTATGAGCTACGGTGAGCGCTGTGAATTGTGTAAGACTGTTGAATCACAGATCTGTACTTCTGAAACAAATAACGCAACATATTTTAAGAATAAAGGAAAACAAGGAGACAGCAGGAGAGGAAGAATGAAGGGGAGTTAGTGAGAGGGGGAGACGGACCAGGAGAGATGATGGATTCTGAAAAAAAATCCGAGGTTTCTAGAGGGGAGGTGGGTCGGTGGATTGGTTTGACTGGTGATGGTTATTAAAGAGGGCACATTCTGCATGGAGCACTGTGTGTTAGGAACAAACAATGAATCATGGGACAGTACACCAAAACAAATGATGTAGTACATGGTGATTAACAAAGCAATAAAAAACAAAGACTGTAATAAGAGATGAAGAAGGACACTATATCCTCCTTAAAGGGTCTATCCAACAAGAAGATCTCACAATTGTAAATATCTATGCCCCGAACATGGGAGCATCCAATTATATAAGGCAATTAAGAAGAAAAGCAAAGAAACACATTGACCACCATACAATCATAGTGGGGGACTTTAACACCCCCCTGACTGAAATGGCCAGATCATCTAAGCAAAAGATCAACAAGGAAATAAAGACTTTAAATGACACACTGGACCAAATGGACTTCACAGACATATTCAGAACGTTCCATCCCAATGCAACGGAATACACTTTCTTCTCTAGTGCCCATGGAACATTCTCCAGAATGGATCACATCCTAGGTCACAAATCAGGTCTCAACCGGTACCCAAAGATTGGGATCATTCCCTGCACATTTTCAGACCACAATGTTTTGAAACTAGAACTCAATCACAAGAGGAGAGTCGGAAAGAACTCAAATACATGGAGGCTAAAGAGCATCCTACGAAAGAATGAATGGGTCAACCAGGAAATTAAAGAAGAATTTAAAAAGTTCTTGGAAACCAATGAAAATGAAAACTCAACTGTCCAAAATCTTTGGGATACAGCCAAGGCAGTCCTGCGAGGAAAGTATATAGCAATACAAGCCTTTCTCAAGAAACAAGAAAAGTCTCAAATACACACCCAACCCTACACCTAAAGGAGCTGGAGAAAGAACGGCAAATAAAGCCTAAACCCAGCAGGAGAAGAGAAATCATGCAGTTCAGAGCAGAAATCAATGAAATAGAACCCAGAAGAACAGTAGAAGTGATCAACGGAACTAGGAGCTGGTACTTTGAAAGAATTCACAAGATTGATACACCCCTGTCCAGGCTGATCAAAAAGAAAAGAGAAATGACCCAAATCAACAAAATCATGAATGAAAGAGGAGAGATCACAAACAACACCAAAGAAATACAAACAATTATAAGAACGTAATCTGAGCAACCCTAGGGCAGCAAATTCCATAACCTGGAAGAAATGGGTGCATTCCTAGAGATGTGTCACCTAACAAAACTGACCCAGGAAGAAATAGAAAACATGAACATTCCTATAACCACGAAGGCAATTGAAGTAGTCATCAAAAACCTCCCAAGAAACCAAAGCCCAGGGCCAGATGGTTTCCCAGGGGAATTCTATCAGACATTTAAAGAAGAATTAATACCTATTCTCCTGAAACTGTTCCAAACAATAGAAATGGAAGGAAAACTTCCAAACTCATTTATGAGGCCACCATTACCTTGATTCCAAAACCAGACAAAGATCCCATCAAAAAGGAGAATTAGAGACCAATATCCTTGATGAACATCGATGCAAAAATTCTCACCAAAATACTAGCCAAGAGGACCCAACAGTACATGAAAAGGAGTATTCACCATGACCAAGTGGGATTTATCCCTGGGCTGCAAGGCTGGTTCAACATCCGCAAATCAGTCAACGTGATCAAATACATTAACAAAAGAAAGAACGAGAATCATATGATCCTCCCAAGAGATGCAGAAAAAGCATTGGACAAAGTACAGCAACCTTTCTGGATCAAAACTCTTCAGAGTATAGGGACAGCGGGTACATACCTCAATATCATAAAAGCCATCTACGAAAACGCTACAGCGAATATCATTCTCAATGGGGAAAAGCTGAGATCTTTTCCCCCAAAGTCAGCAACGCGGCAGGGATAGCCACTCTCACCACTGCTATTCAACATAGTATTAGAAGTCCTAGCCACAGCAATCAGACAACAAAAAGTAATCCAAGGCATCCAAATCGGCAGAGAGGAAGTCAAACTCTCACTCTTGGCAGATGATATGATACTTTATGTGGAAAACCCAAAAGACTCCACCCCAAAACTGCTAGAACTCACACAGCAATTCCGTCAAGTAGCAGGCTATAAAATCAATGCACAGGAATCAGTGGCATTCCTATACACCAACAACAAGACAGAAGAGAGACAAATCAAGGAGTCGATCCCATTCACAACTGCACCCAAAACCAGAAGAGACCTAGCAATATATTCATCCCAAGAGGCAAGGGATCTGTACTCAGAAAACTACAAAATACGCAGGAAAGAAATTGAAGAAGACACAAAGAAACGGAAAAACGTTCCATGCTCATGGATTGGGAGAACCAACATTGTGAAGAGGTCAATGCTACCTAGAGCAATCTGCACATGCAATGCAATCCCCATCAAAATACCATCCACTTTTTTCCACGAAATGGAACAAATAATCCTAAAATTTGAATGGAACCTGAAGAGACCCCGAGTAGCCAGAGGAATATTGAGAAAGAAAAGCAAAGCTGGCGGCATCACAATTCTGGACTTCCAGCTCTATGACAAAGCTGTCATCATCAAGACAGTATGGTACTGGCACAAAAACAGACACATGGATCCATGGAACAGAATCGAGAGCCCAGAAATGGACCCTCAACTCTATGGTCAACTTATCTTTGACAGAGCAGGAAGGAATGTCCAATGGCAAAAAGAGAGTCTCTTCAACAACTGGTGTTGGGAGAATTGGACAGCCCCATGCAGAAGAATGACACTGGACCATTTCCTGACACCACACACAGAAGTAGACGCCAAATGGTTGAAAGACCTCAATGTGAGACAGGAGTCCATCAAAATCCTAAAGGAGAACACAGGTAGCAAGCTCTTCGACCTCAGCCGCAGCAACTTCTTCCTAGAAACATCACCAAAGGCACGGGAAGCCAGGGCAAAAATGAACTATTGGGATTTCATCAAGATAAAAAGCTTTGGCACAGCAAAAGAAACAGTCCACAAAACCAAAAGACAACCGACAGAATGGGAGAAATTATTTGCAAATGACATATCAGATAAAGGGCTACTATCCAATATGTATAAAAACTTATCAAACTCAACACCCAAAGAACAAATAATCCAATCAAGAAATAGGCAGAAGACATGAACAGACATTTTTCCAAAGAAGACATCCAAATGGCCCACAGGCACATGAAAAAGTGCTCAACACGGCTCGGCATCAGGGAAATCCAAATCAAAACCTCAATGAGATACCACCTCACACCCGTCAGAATGGCTCAAATGAACAAGTCAGGGAACGACAGAGGTTGGCGGGGATGTGGAGAAAGGGGAACCCTCCTACACTGGTGGTGGGAATGCAAGCTGGTGCAACCCCTCTGGAAAAGTGTATGGAGTTTCCTCAAACAGTTATAATTAGAGCTACCATTCGATCCAGCAATTGCACTCCTGGGTATTTACCCCAAAGATACAAATGTAGGGACCCGAAGCGGTACGTGCACCCCATTGTTTATAGCAGCAATATCCACAATAGCCAAACGGTGGAAAGAGCCAAGATGTCCATCGACAGATGAATGGATAAAGAAGAGGTGGTATATATATACACAATGGACTATTACGCAGCCATCAAAAGGAATGAGGTGTTGCCATGGACAACGACGTGGATGGAACTGGAGGGTCCGACGATTAGTGAAATAAGTCAATCAGAGAAAGACATGTATCATATGACCTCACTGATATGAGGGATTCTTAATCTCAGGAACAGAGTGAGGCTTGCTGGAGTGGTCGGGGGGGGGGATGGGGTGGCTGGGTGATAGACTTTGGGGAGGGTATGAGCTACGGTGAGCGCTGTGAATTGTGTAAGACTGTTGAATCACAGATCTGTACTTCTGAAACAAAGAACGCAACATATTTTAAGAATAAAGGAAAACAAGGAGACAGCAGGAGAGGAAGAATGAAGGGGAGTTAGTGAGAGGGGGAGACGGACCAGGAGAGATGATGGATTCTGAAAAAAAATCCGAGGTTTCTAGAGGGGAGGTGGGTCGGTGGATTGGTTTGACTGGTGATGGTTATTAAAGAGGGCACATTCTGCATGGAGCACTGTGTGTTAGGAACAAACAATGAATCATGGGACAGTACACCAAAACAAATGATGTAGTACATGGTGATTAACAAAGCAATAAAAAACAAAGACTGTAATAAGAGATGAAGAAGGACACTATATCCTACTTAAAGGGTCTATCCAACAAGAAGATCTCACAATTGTAAATATCTATGCCCCGAACATGGGAGCATCCAATTATATAAGGCAATTAAGAAGAAAAGCAAAGAAACACATTGACCACCATACAATCATAGTGGGGGACTTTAACACCCCCCTGACTGAAATGGCCAGATCATCTAAGCAAAAGATCAACAAGGAAATAAAGACTTTAAATGACACACTGGACCAAATGGACTTCACAGACATATTCAGAACGTTCCATCCCAATGCAACGGAATACACATTCTTCTCTAGTGCCCATGGAACATTCTCCAGAATGGATCACATCCTAGGTCACAAATCAGGTCTCAACCGGTACCCAAAGATTGGGATCATTCCCTGCACATTTTCAGACCACAATGTTTTGAAACTAGAACTCAATCACAAGAGGAGAGTCGGAAAGAACTCAAATACATGGAGGCTAAAGAGCATCCTACGAAAGAATGAATGGGTCAACCAGGAAATTAAAGAAGAATTTAAAAAGTTCATGGAAACCAATGAAAATGAAAACTCAACTGTCCAAAATCTTTGGGATACAGCCAAGGCAGTCCTGCGAGGAAAGTATATAGCAATACAAGCCTTTCTCAAGAAACAAGAAAGGTCTCAAATACACACCCAACCCTACACCTAAAGGAGCTGGAGAAAGAACGGCAAATAAAGCCTAAACCCAGCAGGAGAAGAGAAATCATGCAGTTCAGAGCAGAAATCAATGAAATAGAACCCAGAAGAACAGTAGAAGTGATCAACGGAACTAGGAGCTGGTACTTTGAAAGAATTCACAAGATTGATACACCCCTGTCCAGGCTGATCAAAAAGAAAAGAGAAATGACCCAAATCAACAACATCATGAATGAAAGAGGAGAGATCACAAACAACACCAAAGAAATACAAACAATTATAAGAACGTAATCTGAGCAACCCTAGGGCAGCAAATTCCATAACCTGGAAGAAATGGGTGCATTCCTAGAGATGTGTCACCTAACAAAACTGACCCAGGAAGAAATAGAAAACATGAACAGTCCTATAACCACGAAGGCAATTGAAGTAGTCATCAAAAACCTCCCAAGAAACCAAAGCCCAGGGCCAGATGGTTTCCCAGGGGAATTCTATCAGACATTTAAAGAAGAATTAATACCTATTCTCCTGAAACTGTTCCAAACAATAGAAATGGAAGGAAAACTTCCAAACTCATTTATGAGGCCACCATTACCTTGATTCCAAAACCAGACAAAGATCCCATCAAAAAGGAGAATTAGAGCCCAATATCCTTGATGAACATCGATGCAAAAATTCTCACCAAAATACTAGCCAAGAGGACCCAACAGTACATGAAAAGGAGTATTCACCATGACCAAGTGGGATTTATCCCTGGGCTGCAAGGCTGGTTCAACATCCGCAAATCAGTCAACGTGATCAAATACATTAACAAAAGAAAGAACGAGAATCATATGATCCTCCCAAGAGATGCAGAAAAAGCATTGGACAAAGTACAGCAACCTTTCTGGATCAAAACTCTTCAGAGTATAGGGACAGCGGGTACATACCTCAATATCATAAAAGCCATCTACGAAAACGCTACAGCGAATATCATTCTCAATGGGGAAAAGCTGAGATCTTTTCCCCCAAAGTCAGCAACGCGGCAGGGATAGCCACTCTCACCACTGCTATTCAACATAGTATTAGAAGTCCTAGCCACAGCAATCAGACAACAAAAAGTAATCCAAGGCATCCAAATCGGCAGAGAGGAAGTCAAACTCTCACTCTTGGCAGATGATATGATACTTTATGTGGAAAACCCAAAAGACTCCACCCCAAAACTGCTAGAACTCACACAGCAATTCCGTCAAGTAGCAGGCTATAAAATCAATGCACAGGAATCAGTGGCATTCCTATACAACAACAACAAGACAGAAGAGAGACAAATCAAGGAGTCGATCCCATTCACAACTGCACCCAAAACCAGAAGAGACCTAGCAATATATTGAACCCAAGAGGCAAGGGATCTGTACTCAGAAAACTACAAAATACGAAGGAAAGAAATTGAAGAAGACACAAAGAAACGGAAAAACGTTCCATGCTCATGGATTGGGAGAACCAACACTGTGAAGAGGTCAATGCTACCTAGAGCAATCTACCCATGCAATGCAATCCCCATCAAAATACCATCCACTTTTTTCCACGAAATGGAACAAATAATCCTAAAATTTGAATGGAACCTGAAGAGACCCCGAGTAGCCAGAGGAATATTGAGAAAGAAAAGCAAAGCTGGCGGCATCACAATTCTGGACTTCCAGCTCTATGACAAAGCTGTCATCATCAAGACAGTATGGTACTGGCACAAAAACAGACACATGGATCCATGGAACAGAATCGAGAGCCCAGAAATGGACCCTCAACTCTATGGTCAACTTATCTTTGACAGAGCAGGAAGGAATGTCCAATGGCAAAAAGAGAGTCTCTTCAACAACTGGTGTTGGGAGAATTGGACAGCCCCATGCAGAAGAATGACACTGGACCATTTCCTGACACCACACAGAGAAGTAGACGCCAAATGGTTGAAAGACCTCAATGTGAGACAGGAGTCCATCAAAATCCTAAAGGAGAACACAGGTAGCAAGCTCTTCGACCTCAGCCGCAGCAACTTCTTCCTAGAAACATCACCAAAGGCACGGGAAGCCAGGGCAAAAATGAACTATTGGGATTTCATCAAGATAAAAAGCTTTGGCACAGCAAAAGAAACAGTCCACAAAACCAAAAGACAACCGACAGAATGGGAGAAATTATTTGCAAATGACATATCAGATAAAGGGCTACTATCCAATATGTATAAAAACTTATCAAACTCAACACCCAAAGAACAAATAATCCAATCAAGAAATAGGCAGAAGACATGAACAGACATTTTTCCAAAGAAGACATCCAAATGGCCCACAGGCACATGAAAAAGTGCTCAACACGGCTCGGCATCAGGGAAATCCAAATCAAAACCTCAATGAGATACCACCTCACACCCGTCAGAATGGCTCAAATGAACAAGTCAGGGAACGACAGAGGTTGGCGGGGATGTGGAGAAAGGGGAACCCTCCTACACTGGTGGTGGGAATGCAAGCTGGTGCAACCCCTCTGGAAAAGTGTATGGAGTTTCCTCAAACAGTTATAATTAGAGCTACCATTCGATCCAGCAATTGCACTCCTGGGTATTTACCCCAAAGATACAAATGTAGGGACCCGAAGCGGTACGTGCACCCCATTGTTTATAGCAGCAATATCCACAATAGCCAAACGGTGGAAAGAGCCAAGATGTCCATCGACAGATGAATGGATAAAGAAGAGGTGGTATATATATACACAATGGACTATTACGCAGCCATCAAAAGGAATGAGGTGTTGCCATGGACAACGACGTGGATGGAACTGGAGGGTCCGACGATTAGTGAAATAAGTCAATCAGAGAAAGACATCTATCATATGACCTCACTGATATGAGGGATTCTTAATCTCAGGAACAGAGTGAGGCTTGCTGGAGTGGTCGGGGGGGGGGATGGGGTGGCTGGGTGATAGACTTTGGGGAGGGTATGAGCTACGGTGAGCGCTGTGAATTGTGTAAGACTGTTGAATCACAGATCTGTACTTCTGAAACAAAGAACGCAACATATTTTAAGAATAAAGGAAAACAAGGAGACAGCAGGAGAGGAAGAATGAAGGGGAGTTAGTGAGAGGGGGAGACGGACCAGGAGAGATGATGGATTCTGAAAAAAAATCCGAGGTTTCTAGAGGGGAGGTGGGTCGGTGGATTGGTTTGACTGGTGATGGTTATTAAAGAGGGCACATTCTGCATGGAGCACTGTGTGTTAGGAACAAACAATGAATCATGGGACAGTACACCAAAACAAATGATGTAGTACATGGTGATTAACAAAGCAATAAAAAACAAAGACTGTAATAAGAGATGAAGAAGGACACTATATCCTACTTAAAGGGTCTATCCAACAAGAAGATCTCACAATTGTAAATATCTATGCCCCGAACATGGGAGCATCCAATTATATAAGGCAATTAAGAAGAAAAGCAAAGAAACACATTGACCACCATACAATCATAGTGGGGGACTTTAACACCCCCCTGACTGAAATGGCCAGATCATCTAAGCAAAAGATCAACAAGGAAATAAAGACTTTAAATGACACACTGGACCAAATGGACTTCACAGACATATTCAGAACGTTCCATCCCAATGCAACGGAATACACATTCTTCTCTAGTGCCCATGGAACATTCTCCAGAATGGATCACATCCTAGGTCACAAATCAGGTCTCAACCGGTACCCAAAGATTGGGATCATTCCCTGCACATTTTCAGACCACAATGTTTTGAAACTAGAACTCAATCACAAGAGGAGAGTCGGAAAGAACTCAAATACATGGAGGCTAAAGAGCATCCTACGAAAGAATGAATGGGTCAACCAGGAAATTAAAGAAGAATTTAAAAAGTTCATGGAAACCAATGAAAATGAAAACTCAACTGTCCAAAATCTTTGGGATACAGCCAAGGCAGTCCTGCGAGGAAAGTATATAGCAATACAAGCCTTTCTCAAGAAACAAGAAAGGTCTCAAATACACACCCAACCCTACACCTAAAGGAGCTGGAGAAAGAACGGCAAATAAAGCCTAAACCCAGCAGGAGAAGAGAAATCATGCAGTTCAGAGCAGAAATCAATGAAATAGAACCCAGAAGAACAGTAGAAGTGATCAACGGAACTAGGAGCTGGTACTTTGAAAGAATTCACAAGATTGATACACCCCTGTCCAGGCTGATCAAAAAGAAAAGAGAAATGACCCAAATCAACAACATCATGAATGAAAGAGGAGAGATCACAAACAACACCAAAGAAATACAAACAATTATAAGAACGTAATCTGAGCAACCCTAGGGCAGCAAATTCCATAACCTGGAAGAAATGGGTGCATTCCTAGAGATGTGTCACCTAACAAAACTGACCCAGGAAGAAATAGAAAACATGAACAGTCCTATAACCACGAAGGCAATTGAAGTAGTCATCAAAAACCTCCCAAGAAACCAAAGCCCAGGGCCAGATGGTTTCCCAGGGGAATTCTATCAGACATTTAAAGAAGAATTAATACCTATTCTCCTGAAACTGTTCCAAACAATAGAAATGGAAGGAAAACTTCCAAACTCATTTATGAGGCCACCATTACCTTGATTCCAAAACCAGACAAAGATCCCATCAAAAAGGAGAATTAGAGCCCAATATCCTTGATGAACATCGATGCAAAAATTCTCACCAAAATACTAGCCAAGAGGACCCAACAGTACATGAAAAGGAGTATTCACCATGACCAAGTGGGATTTATCCCTGGGCTGCAAGGCTGGTTCAACATCCGCAAATCAGTCAACGTGATCAAATACATTAACAAAAGAAAGAACGAGAATCATATGATCCTCCCAAGAGATGCAGAAAAAGCATTGGACAAAGTACAGCAAACTTTCTGGATCAAAACTCTTCAGAGTATAGGGACAGCGGGTACATACCTCAATATCATAAAAGCCATCTACGAAAACGCTACAGCGAATATCATTCTCAATGGGGAAAAGCTGAGATCTTTTCCCCCAAAGTCAGCAACGCGGCAGGGATAGCCACTCTCACCACTGCTATTCAACATAGTATTAGAAGTCCTAGCCACAGCAATCAGACAACAAAAAGTAATCCAAGGCATCCAAATCGGCAGAGAGGAAGTCAAACTCTCACTCTTGGCAGATGATATGATACTTTATGTGGAAAACCCAAAAGACTCCACCCCAAAACTGCTAGAACTCACACAGCAATTCCGTCAAGTAGCAGGCTATAAAATCAATGCACAGGAATCAGTGGCATTCCTATACAACAACAACAAGACAGAAGAGAGACAAATCAAGGAGTCGATCCCATTCACAACTGCACCCAAAACCAGAAGAGACCTAGCAATATATTGAACCCAAGAGGCAAGGGATCTGTACTCAGAAAACTACAAAATACGAAGGAAAGAAATTGAAGAAGACACAAAGAAACGGAAAAACGTTCCATGCTCATGGATTGGGAGAACCAACACTGTGAAGAGGTCAATGCTACCTAGAGCAATCTACCCATGCAATGCAATCCCCATCAAAATACCATCCACTTTTTTCCACGAAATGGAACAAATAATCCTAAAATTTGAATGGAACCTGAAGAGACCCCGAGTAGCCAGAGGAATATTGAGAAAGAAAAGCAAAGCTGGCGGCATCACAATTCTGGACTTCCAGCTCTATGACAAAGCTGTCATCATCAAGACAGTATGGTACTGGCACAAAAACAGACACATGGATCCATGGAACAGAATCGAGAGCCCAGAAATGGACCCTCAACTCTATGGTCAACTTATCTTTGACAGAGCAGGAAGGAATGTCCAATGGCAAAAAGAGAGTCTCTTCAACAACTGGTGTTGGGAGAATTGGACAGCCCCATGCAGAAGAATGACACTGGACCATTTCCTGACACCACACAGAGAAGTAGACGCCAAATGGTTGAAAGACCTCAATGTGAGACAGGAGTCCATCAAAATCCTAAAGGAGAACACAGGTAGCAAGCTCTTCGACCTCAGCCGCAGCAACTTCTTCCTAGAAACATCACCAAAGGCACGGGAAGCCAGGGCAAAAATGAACTATTGGGATTTCATCAAGATAAAAAGCTTTGGCACAGCAAAAGAAACAGTCCACAAAACCAAAAGACAACCGACAGAATGGGAGAAATTATTTGCAAATGACATATCAGATAAAGGGCTACTATCCAATATGTATAAAAACTTATCAAACTCAACACCCAAAGAACAAATAATCCAATCAAGAAATAGGCAGAAGACATGAACAGACATTTTTCCAAAGAAGACATCCAAATGGCCCACAGGCACATGAAAAAGTGCTCAACACGGCTCGGCATCAGGGAAATCCAAATCAAAACCTCAATGAGATACCACCTCACACCCGTCAGAATGGCTCAAATGAACAAGTCAGGGAACGACAGAGGTTGGCGGGGATGTGGAGAAAGGGGAACCCTCCTACACTGGTGGTGGGAATGCAAGCTGGTGCAACCCCTCTGGAAAAGTGTATGGAGTTTCCTCAAACAGTTATAATTAGAGCTACCATTCGATCCAGCAATTGCACTCCTGGGTATTTACCCCAAAGATACAAATGTAGGGACCCGAAGCGGTACGTGCACCCCATTGTTTATAGCAGCAATATCCACAATAGCCAAACGGTGGAAAGAGCCAAGATGTCCATCGACAGATGAATGGATAAAGAAGAGGTGGTATATATATACACAATGGACTATTACGCAGCCATCAAAAGGAATGAGGTGTTGCCATGGACAACGACGTGGATGGAACTGGAGGGTCCGACGATTAGTGAAATAAGTCAATCAGAGAAAGACATCTATCATATGACCTCACTGATATGAGGGATTCTTAATCTCAGGAACAGAGTGAGGCTTGCTGGAGTGGTCGGGGGGGGGGATGGGGTGGCTGGGTGATAGACTTTGGGGAGGGTATGAGCTACGGTGAGCGCTGTGAATTGTGTAAGACTGTTGAATCACAGATCTGTACTTCTGAAACAAAGAACGCAACATATTTTAAGAATAAAGGAAAACAAGGAGACAGCAGGAGAGGAAGAATGAAGGGGAGTTAGTGAGAGGGGGAGACGGACCAGGAGAGATGATGGATTCTGAAAAAAAATCCGAGGTTTCTAGAGGGGAGGTGGGTCGGTGGATTGGTTTGACTGGTGATGGTTATTAAAGAGGGCACATTCTGCATGGAGCACTGTGTGTTAGGAACAAACAATGAATCATGGGACAGTACACCAAAACAAATGATGTAGTACATGGTGATTAACAAAGCAATAAAAAACAAAGACTGTAATAAGAGATGAAGAAGGACACTATATCCTACTTAAAGGGTCTATCCAACAAGAAGATCTCACAATTGTAAATATCTATGCCCCGAACATGGGAGCATCCAATTATATAAGGCAATTAAGAAGAAAAGCAAAGAAACACATTGACCACCATACAATCATAGTGGGGGACTTTAACACCCCCCTGACTGAAATGGCCAGATCATCTAAGCAAAAGATCAACAAGGAAATAAAGACTTTAAATGACACACTGGACCAAATGGACTTCACAGACATATTCAGAACGTTCCATCCCAATGCAACGGAATACACATTCTTCTCTAGTGCCCATGGAACATTCTCCAGAATGGATCACATCCTAGGTCACAAATCAGGTCTCAACCGGTACCCAAAGATTGGGATCATTCCCTGCACATTTTCAGACCACAATGTTTTGAAACTAGAACTCAATCACAAGAGGAGAGTCGGAAAGAACTCAAATACATGGAGGCTAAAGAGCATCCTACGAAAGAATGAATGGGTCAACCAGGAAATTAAAGAAGAATTTAAAAAGTTCATGGAAACCAATGAAAATGAAAACTCAACTGTCCAAAATCTTTGGGATACAGCCAAGGCAGTCCTGCGAGGAAAGTATATAGCAATACAAGCCTTTCTCAAGAAACAAGAAAGGTCTCAAATACACACCCAACCCTACACCTAAAGGAGCTGGAGAAAGAACGGCAAATAAAGCCTAAACCCAGCAGGAGAAGAGAAATCATGCAGTTCAGAGCAGAAATCAATGAAATAGAACCCAGAAGAACAGTAGAAGTGATCAACGGAACTAGGAGCTGGTACTTTGAAAGAATTCACAAGATTGATACACCCCTGTCCAGGCTGATCAAAAAGAAAAGAGAAATGACCCAAATCAACAACATCATGAATGAAAGAGGAGAGATCACAAACAACACCAAAGAAATACAAACAATTATAAGAACGTAATCTGAGCAACCCTAGGGCAGCAAATTCCATAACCTGGAAGAAATGGGTGCATTCCTAGAGATGTGTCACCTAACAAAACTGACCCAGGAAGAAATAGAAAACATGAACAGTCCTATAACCACGAAGGCAATTGAAGTAGTCATCAAAAACCTCCCAAGAAACCAAAGCCCAGGGCCAGATGGTTTCCCAGGGGAATTCTATCAGACATTTAAAGAAGAATTAATACCTATTCTCCTGAAACTGTTCCAAACAATAGAAATGGAAGGAAAACTTCCAAACTCATTTATGAGGCCACCATTACCTTGATTCCAAAACCAGACAAAGATCCCATCAAAAAGGAGAATTAGAGCCCAATATCCTTGATGAACATCGATGCAAAAATTCTCACCAAAATACTAGCCAAGAGGACCCAACAGTACATGAAAAGGAGTATTCACCATGACCAAGTGGGATTTATCCCTGGGCTGCAAGGCTGGTTCAACATCCGCAAATCAGTCAACGTGATCAAATACATTAACAAAAGAAAGAACGAGAATCATATGATCCTCCCAAGAGATGCAGAAAAAGCATTGGACAAAGTACAGCAAACTTTCTGGATCAAAACTCTTCAGAGTATAGGGACAGCGGGTACATACCTCAATATCATAAAAGCCATCTACGAAAACGCTACAGCGAATATCATTCTCAATGGGGAAAAGCTGAGATCTTTTCCCCCAAAGTCAGCAACGCGGCAGGGATAGCCACTCTCACCACTGCTATTCAACATAGTATTAGAAGTCCTAGCCACAGCAATCAGACAACAAAAAGTAATCCAAGGCATCCAAATCGGCAGAGAGGAAGTCAAACTCTCACTCTTGGCAGATGATATGATACTTTATGTGGAAAACCCAAAAGACTCCACCCCAAAACTGCTAGAACTCACACAGCAATTCCGTCAAGTAGCAGGCTATAAAATCAATGCACAGGAATCAGTGGCATTCCTATACAACAACAACAAGACAGAAGAGAGACAAATCAAGGAGTCGATCCCATTCACAACTGCACCCAAAACCAGAAGAGACCTAGCAATATATTGAACCCAAGAGGCAAGGGATCTGTACTCAGAAAACTACAAAATACGAAGGAAAGAAATTGAAGAAGACACAAAGAAACGGAAAAACGTTCCATGCTCATGGATTGGGAGAACCAACACTGTGAAGAGGTCAATGCTACCTAGAGCAATCTACCCATGCAATGCAATCCCCATCAAAATACCATCCACTTTTTTCCACGAAATGGAACAAATAATCCTAAAATTTGAATGGAACCTGAAGAGACCCCGAGTAGCCAGAGGAATATTGAGAAAGAAAAGCAAAGCTGGCGGCATCACAATTCTGGACTTCCAGCTCTATGACAAAGCTGTCATCATCAAGACAGTATGGTACTGGCACAAAAACAGACACATGGATCCATGGAACAGAATCGAGAGCCCAGAAATGGACCCTCAACTCTATGGTCAACTTATCTTTGACAGAGCAGGAAGGAATGTCCAATGGCAAAAAGAGAGTCTCTTCAACAACTGGTGTTGGGAGAATTGGACAGCCCCATGCAGAAGAATGACACTGGACCATTTCCTGACACCACACAGAGAAGTAGACGCCAAATGGTTGAAAGACCTCAATGTGAGACAGGAGTCCATCAAAATCCTAAAGGAGAACACAGGTAGCAAGCTCTTCGACCTCAGCCGCAGCAACTTCTTCCTAGAAACATCACCAAAGGCACGGGAAGCCAGGGCAAAAATGAACTATTGGGATTTCATCAAGATAAAAAGCTTTGGCACAGCAAAAGAAACAGTCCACAAAACCAAAAGACAACCGACAGAATGGGAGAAATTATTTGCAAATGACATATCAGATAAAGGGCTACTATCCAATATGTATAAAAACTTATCAAACTCAACACCCAAAGAACAAATAATCCAATCAAGAAATAGGCAGAAGACATGAACAGACATTTTTCCAAAGAAGACATCCAAATGGCCCACAGGCACATGAAAAAGTGCTCAACACGGCTCGGCATCAGGGAAATCCAAATCAAAACCTCAATGAGATACCACCTCACACCCGTCAGAATGGCTCAAATGAACAAGTCAGGGAACGACAGAGGTTGGCGGGGATGTGGAGAAAGGGGAACCCTCCTACACTGGTGGTGGGAATGCAAGCTGGTGCAACCCCTCTGGAAAAGTGTATGGAGTTTCCTCAAACAGTTATAATTAGAGCTACCATTCGATCCAGCAATTGCACTCCTGGGTATTTACCCCAAAGATACAAATGTAGGGACCCGAAGCGGTACGTGCACCCCATTGTTTATAGCAGCAATATCCACAATAGCCAAACGGTGGAAAGAGCCAAGATGTCCATCGACAGATGAATGGATAAAGAAGAGGTGGTATATATATACACAATGGACTATTACGCAGCCATCAAAAGGAATGAGGTGTTGCCATGGACAACGACGTGGATGGAACTGGAGGGTCCGACGATTAGTGAAATAAGTCAATCAGAGAAAGACATGTATCATATGACCTCACTGATATGAGGGATTCTTAATCTCAGGAACAGAGTGAGGCTTGCTGGAGTGGTCGGGGGGGGGGATGGGGTGGCTGGGTGATAGACTTTGGGGAGGGTATGAGCTACGGTGAGCGCTGTGAATTGTGTAAGACTGTTGAATCACAGATCTGTACTTCTGAAACAAAGAACGCAACATATTTTAAGAATAAAGGAAAACAAGGAGACAGCAGGAGAGGAAGAATGAAGGGGAGTTAGTGAGAGGGGGAGACGGACCAGGAGAGATGATGGATTCTGAAAAAAAATCCGAGGTTTCTAGAGGGGAGGTGGGTCGGTGGATTGGTTTGACTGGTGATGGTTATTAAAGAGGGCACATTCTGCATGGAGCACTGTGTGTTAGGAACAAACAATGAATCATGGGACAGTACACCAAAACAAATGATGTAGTACATGGTGATTAACAAAGCAATAAAAAACAAAGACTGTAATAAGAGATGAAGAAGGACACTATATCCTACTTAAAGGGTCTATCCAACAAGAAGATCTCACAATTGTAAATATCTATGCCCCGAACATGGGAGCATCCAATTATATAAGGCAATTAAGAAGAAAAGCAAAGAAACACATTGACCACCATACAATCATAGTGGGGGAATTTAACACCCCCCTGACTGAAATGGCCAGATCATCTAAGCAAAAGATCAACAAGGAAATAAAGACTTTAAATGACACACTGGACCAAATGGACTTCACAGACATATTCAGAACGTTCCATCCCAATGCAACGGAATACACATTCTTCTCTAGTGCCCATGGAACATTCTCCAGAATGGATCACATCCTAGGTCACAAATCAGGTCTCAACCGGTACCCAAAGATTGGGATCATTCCCTGCACATTTTCAGACCACAATGTTTTGAAACTAGAACTCAATCACAAGAGGAGAGTCGGAAAGAACTCAAATACATGGAGGCTAAAGAGCATCCTACGAAAGAATGAATGGGTCAACCAGGAAATTAAAGAAGAATTTAAAAAGTTCATGGAAACCAATGAAAATGAAAACTCAACTGTCCAAAATCTTTGGGATACAGCCAAGGCAGTCCTGCGAGGAAAGTATATAGCAATACAAGCCTTTCTCAAGAAACAAGAAAGGTCTCAAATACACACCCAACCCTACACCTAAAGGAGCTGGAGAAAGAACGGCAAATAAAGCCTAAACCCAGCAGGAGAAGAGAAATCATGCAGTTCAGAGCAGAAATCAATGAAATAGAACCCAGAAGAACAGTAGAAGTGATCAACGGAACTAGGAGCTGGTACTTTGAAAGAATTCACAAGATTGATACACCCCTGTCCAGGCTGATCAAAAAGAAAAGAGAAATGACCCAAATCAACAAAATCATGAATGAAAGAGGAGAGATCACAAACAACACCAAAGAAATACAAACAATTATAAGAACGTAATCTGAGCAACCCTAGGGCAGCAAATTCCATAACCTGGAAGAAATGGGTGCATTCCTAGAGATGTGTCAACTAACAAAACTGACCCAGGAAGAAATAGAAAACATGAACAGTCCTATAACCACGAAGGCAATTGAAGTAGTCATCAAAAACCTCCCAAGAAACCAAAGCCCAGGGCCAGATGGTTTCCCAGGGGAATTCTATCAGACATTTAAAGAAGAATTAATACCTATTCTCCTGAAACTGTTCCAAACAATAGAAATGGAAGGAAAACTTCCAAACTCATTTATGAGGCCACCATTACCTTGATTCCAAAACCAAACAAAGATCCCATCAAAAAGGAGAATTAGAGACCAATATCCTTGATGAACATCGATGCAAAAATTCTCACCAAAATACTAGCCAAGAGGACCCAACAGTACATGAAAAGGAGTATTCACCATGACCAAGTGGGATTTATCCCTGGGCTGCAAGGCTGGTTCAACATCCGCAAATCAGTCAACGTGATCAAATACATTAACAAAAGAAAGAACGAGAATCATATGATCCTCCCAAGAGATGCAGAAAAAGCATTGGACAAAGTACAGCAACCTTTCTGGATCAAAACTCTTCAGAGTATAGGGACAGCGGGTACATACCTCAATATCATAAAAGCCATCTACGAAAACGCTACAGCGAATATCATTCTCAATGGGGAAAAGCTGAGATCTTTTCCCCCAAAGTCAGCAACGCGGCAGGGATAGCCACTCTCACCACTGCTATTCAACATAGTATTAGAAGTCCTAGCCACAGCAATCAGACAACAAAAAGTAATCCAAGGCATCCAAATCGGCAGAGAGGAAGTCAAACTCTCACTCTTGGCAGATGATATGATACTTTATGTGGAAAACCCAAAAGACTCCACCCCAAAACTGCTAGAACTCACACAGCAATTCCGTCAAGTAGCAGGCTATAAAATCAATGCACAGGAATCAGTGGCATTCCTATACAACAACAACAAGACAGAAGAGAGACAAATCAAGGAGTCGATCCCATTCACAACTGCACCCAAAACCAGAAGAGACCTAGCAATATATTGAACCCAAGAGGCAAGGGATCTGTACTCAGAAAACTACAAAATACGAAGGAAAGAAATTGAAGAAGACACAAAGAAACGGAAAAACGTTCCATGCTCATGGATTGGGAGAACCAACACTGTGAAGAGGTCAATGCTACCTAGAGCAATCTACACATGCAATGCAATCCCCATCAAAATACCATCCACTTTTTTCCACGAAATGGAACAAATAACCCTAAAATTTGAATGGAACCTGAAGAGACCCCGAGTAGCCAGAGGAATATTGAGAAAGAAAAGCAAAGTTGGCGGCATCACAATTCTGGACTTCCAGCTCTATGACAAAGCTGTCATCATCAAGACAGTATGGTACTGGCACAAAAACAGACACATGGATCCATGGAACAGAATCGAGAGCCCAGAAATGGACCCTCAACTCTATGGTCAACTTATCTTTGACAGAGCAGGAAGGAATGTCCAATGGCAAAAAGAGAGTCTCTTCAACAACTGGTGTTGGGAGAATTGGACAGCCCCATGCAGAAGAATGACACTGGACCATTTCCTGACACCACACACAGAAGTAGACGCCAAATGTTTGAAAGACCTCAATGTGAGACAGGAGTCCATCAAAATCCTAAAGGAGGACACAGGTAGCAAGCTCTTCGACCTCAGCCGCAGCAACTTCTTCCTAGAAACATCACCAAAGGCACGGGAAGCCAGGGCAAAAATGAACTATTGGGATTTCATCAAGATAAAAAGCTTTGGCACAGCAAAAGAAACAGTCCACAAAACCAAAAGACAACCGACAGAATGGGAGAAATTATTTGCAAATGACATATCAGATAAAGGGCTACTATCCAATATGTATAAAAACTTATCAAACTCAACACCCAAAGAACAAATAATCCAATCAAGAAATAGGCAGAAGACATGAACAGACATTTTTCCAAAGAAGACATCCAAATGGCCCACAGGCACATGAAAAAGTGCTCAACACGGCTCGGCATCAGGGAAATCCAAATCAAAACCTCAATGAGATACCACCTCACACCCGTCAGAATGGCTCAAATGAACAAGTCAGGGAACGACAGAGGTTGGCGGGGATGTGGAGAAAGGGGAACCCTCCTACACTGGTGGTGGGAATGCAAGCTGGTGCAACCCCTCTGGAAAAGTGTATGTAGGTTCCTCAAACAGTTATAATTAGAGCTACCATTCGATCCAGCAATTGCACTCCTGGGTATTTACCCCAAAGATACAAATGTAGGGACCCGAAGCGGTACGTGCACCCCATTGTTTATAGCAGCAATATCCACAATAGCCAAACGGTGGAAAGAGCCAAGATGTCCATCGAACGATGAATGGATAAAGAAGAGGTGGTATATATATACACAATGGACTATTACGCAGCCATCAAAAGGAATGAGGTGTTGCCATGGACAACGACGTGCATGGAACTGGAGGGTCCGAAGATTAGTGAAATAAGTCAATCAGAGAAAGACATGTATCATATGACCTCACTGATATGAGGGATTCTTAATCTCAGGAACAGAGTGAGGCTTGCTGGAGTGGTCGGGGGGGGGATGGGGTGGCTGGGTGATAGACTTTGGGGAGGGTATGAGCTACGGTGAGCGCTGTGAATTGTGTAAGACTGTTGAATCACAGATCTGTACTTCTGAAACAAATAACGCAACATATTTTAAGAATAAAGGAAAACAAGGAGACAGCAGGAGAGGAAGAATGAAGGGGAGTTAGTGAGAGGGGGAAACGGACCAGGAGAGATGATGGATTCTGAAAAAAAATCCGAGGTTTCTAGAGGGGAGGTGGGTCGGTGGATTGGTTTGACTGGTGATGGTTATTAAAGAGGGCACATTCTGCATGGAGCACTGTGTGTTAGGAACAAACAATGAATCATGGGACAGTACACCAAAACAAATGATGTAGTACATGGTGATGAACAAAGCAATAAAAAACAAAGACTGTAATAAGAGATGAAGAAGGACACTATATCCTACTTAAAGGGTCTATCCAACAAGAAGATCTCACAATTGTAAATATCTATGCCCCGAACATGGGAGCATCCAATTATATAAGGCAATTAAGAAGAAAAGCAAAGAAACATATTGACCACCATACAATCATAGTGGGGGACTTTAACACCCCCCTGACTGAAATGGCCAGATCATCTAAGCAAAAGATCAACAAGGAAATAAAGACTTTAAATGACACACTGGACCAAATGGACTTCACAGACATATTCAGAACGTTCCATCCCAATGCAACGGAATACACATTCTTCTCTAGTGCCCATGGA
The DNA here is from genome assembly GCF_037043125.1 of Eumetopias jubatus. Taxonomy (NCBI): domain Eukaryota; kingdom Metazoa; phylum Chordata; class Mammalia; order Carnivora; family Otariidae; genus Eumetopias; species Eumetopias jubatus. The sequence continues at coordinate 4,483,274 of NW_028274825.1, forward strand.
ACATTCTCCAGAATGGATCACATCCTAGGTCACAAATCAGGTCTCAACCGGTACCCAAAGATTGGGATCATTCCCTGCACATTTTCAGACCACAATGTTTTGAAACTAGAACTCAATCACAAGAGGAGAGTCGGAAAGAACTCAAATACATGGAGGCTAAAGAGCATCCTACGAAAGAATGAATGGGTCAACCAGGAAATTAAAGAAGAATTTAAAAAGTTCTTGGAAACCAATGAAAATGAAAACTCAACTGTCCAAAATCTTTGGGATACAGCCAAGGCAGTCCTGCGAGGAAAGTATATAGCAATACAAGCCTTTCTCAAGAAACAAGAAAGGTCTCAAATACACACCCAACCCTACACCTAAAGGAGCTGGAGAAAGAACGGCAAATAAAGCCTAAACCCAGCAGGAGAAGAGAAATCATGCAGTTCAGAGCAGAAATCAATGAAATAGAACCCAGAAGAACAGTAGAAGTGATCAACGGAACTAGGAGCGGGTACTTTGAAAGAATTCACAAGATTGATACACCCCTGTCCAGGCTGATCAAAAAGAAAAGAGAAATGACCCAAATCAACAACATCATGAATGAAAGAGGAGAGATCACAAACAACACCAAAGAAATACAAACAATTATAAGAACGTAATCTGAGCAACCCTAGGGCAGCAAATTCCATAACCTGGAAGAAATGGGTGCATTCCTAGAGCTGTGTCAACTAACAAAACTGACCCAGGAAGAAATAGAAAACATGAACAGTCCTATAACCACGAAGGCAATTGAAGTAGTCATCAAAAACCTCCCAAGAAACCAAAGCCCAGGGCCAGATGGTTTCCCAGGGGAATTCTATCAGACATTTAAAGAAGAATTAATACCTATTCTCCTGAAACTGTTCCAAACAATAGAAATGGAAGGAAAACTTCCAAACTCATTTATGAGGCCACCATTACCTTGATTCCAAAACCAGACAAAGATCCCATCAAAAAGGAGAATTAGAGACCAATATCCTTGATGAACATCGATGCAAAAATTCTCACCAAAATACTAGCCAAGAGGACCCAACAGTACATGAAAAGGAGTATTCACCATGACCAAGTGGGATTTATCCCTGGGCTGCAAGGCTGGTTCAACATCCGCAAATCAGTCAACGTGATCAAATACATTAACAAAAGAAAGAACGAGAATCATATGATCCTCCCAAGAGATGCAGAAAAAGCATTGGAGAAAGTACAGCAAACTTTCTGGATCAAAACTCTTCAGAGTATAGGGACAGCGGGTACATACCTCAATATCATAAAAGCCATCTACGAAAACGCTACAGCGAATATCATTCTCAATGGGGAAAAGCTGAGATCTTTTCCCCCAAAGTCAGCAACGCGGCAGGGATAGCCACTCTCACCACTGCTATTCAACATAGTATTAGAAGTCCTAGCCACAGCAATCAGACAACAAAAAGTAATCCAAGGCATCCAAATCGGCAGAGAGGAAGTCAAACTCTCACTCTTGGCAGATGATATGATACTTTATGTGGAAAACCCAAAAGACTCCACCCCAAAACTGCTAGAACTCACACAGCAATTCCGTCAAGTAGCAGGCTATAAAATCAATGCACAGGAATCAGTGGCATTCCTATACAACAACAACAAGACAGAAGAGAGACAAATCAAGGAGTCGATCCCATTCACAACTGCACCCAAAACCAGAAGAGACCTAGCAATATATTGAACCCAAGAGGCAAGGGATCTGTACTCAGAAAACTACAAAATACGAAGGAAAGAAATTGAAGAAGACACAAAGAAACGGAAAAACGTTCCATGCTCATGGATTGGGAGAACCAACACTGTGAAGAGGTCAATGCTACCTAGAGCAATCTACCCATGCAATGCAATCCCCATCAAAATACCATCCACTTTTTTCCACGAAATGGAACAAATAATCCTAAAATTTGAATGGAACCTGAAGAGACCCCGAGTAGCCAGAGGAATATTGAGAAAGAAAAGCAAAGCTGGCGGCATCACAATTCTGGACTTCCAGCTCTATGACAAAGCTGTCATCATCAAGACAGTATGGTACTGGCACAAAAACAGACACATGGATCCATGGAACAGAATCGAGAGCCCAGAAATGGACCCTCAACTCTATGGTCAACTTATCTTTGACAGAGCAGGAAGGAATGTCCAATGGCAAAAAGAGAGTCTCTTCAACAACTGGTGTTGGGAGAATTGGACAGCCCCATGCAGAAGAATGACACTGGACCATTTCCTGACACCACACACAGAAGTAGACGCCAAATGGTTGAAAGACCTCAATGTGAGACAGGAGTCCATCAAAATCCTAAAGGAGGACACAGGTAGCAAGCTCTTCGACCTCAGCCGCAGCAACTTCTTCCTAGAAACATCACCAAAGGCACGGGAAGCCAGGGCAAAAATGAACTATTGGGATTTCATCAAGATAAAAAGCTTTGGCACAGCAAAAGAAACAGTCCACAAAACCAAAAGACAACCGACAGAATGGGAGAAATTATTTGCAAATGACATATCCGATAAAGGGCTACTATCCAATATGTAGAAAAACTTATCAAACTCAACACCCAAAGAACAAATAATCCAATCAAGAAATAGGCAGAAGACATGAACAGACATTTTTCCAAAGAAGACATCCAAATGGCCCACAGGCACATGAAAAAGTGGTCAACACGGCTCGGCATCAGGGAAATCCAAAGCAAAACCTCAATCAGATACCACCTCACACCCGTCAGAATGGCTCAAATGAACAAGTCAGGGAACGACAGAGGTTGGCGGGGATGTGGAGAAAGGGGAACCCTCCTACACTGGTGGTGGGAATGCAAGCTGGTGCAACCCCTCTGGAAAAGTGTATGTAGGTTCCTCAAACAGGTATAATTAGAGCTACCATTCGATCCAGCAATTGCACTCCTGGGTATTTACCCCAAAGATACAAATGTAGGGACCCGAAGCGGTACGTGCACCCCATTGTTTATAGCAGCAATATCCACAATAGCCAAACGGTGGAAAGAGCCAAGATGTCCATCGACAGATGAATGGATAAAGAAGAGGTGGTATATATATACACAATGGACTATTACGCAGCCATCAAAAGGAATGAGGTGTTGCCATGGACAACGACGTGGATGGAACTGGAGGGTCCGACGATTAGTGAAATAAGTCAATCAGAGAAAGACATGTATCATATGACCTCACTGATATGAGGGATTCTTAATCTCAGGAACAGAGTGAGGCTTGCTGGAGTGGTCGGGGGGGGGGATGGGGTGGCTGGGTGATAGACTTTGGGGAGGGTATGAGCTACGGTGAGCGCTGTGAATTGTGTAAGACTGTTGAATCACAGATCTGTACTTCTGAAACAAATAACGCAACATATGTTAAGAATAAAGGAAAACAAGGAGACAGCAGGAGAGGAAGAATGAAGGGGAGTTAGTGAGAGGGGGAGACGGACCAGGAGAGATGATGGATTCTGAAAAAAAATCCGAGGTTTCTAGAGGGGAGGTGGGTCGGTGGATTGGTTTGACTGGTGATGGTTATTAAAGAGGGCACATTCTGCATGGAGCACTGTGTGTTAGGAACAAACAATGAATCATGGGACAGTACACCAAAACAAATGATGTAGTACATGGTGATTAACAAAGCAATAAAAAACAAAGACTGTAATAAGAGATGAAGAAGGACACTATATCCTACTTAAAGGGTCTATCCAACAAGAAGATCTCACAATTGTAAATATCTATGCCCCGAACATGGGAGCATCCAATTATATAAGGCAATTAAGAAGAAAAGCAAAGAAACACATTGACCACCATACAATCATAGTGGGGGACTTTAACACCCCCCTGACTGAAATGGCCAGATCATCTAAGCAAAAGATCAACAAGGAAATAAAGACTTTAAATGACACACTGGACCAAATGGACTTCACAGACATATTCAGAACGTTCCATCCCAATGCAACGGAATACACTTTCTTCTCTAGTGCCCATGGAACATTCTCCAGAATGGATCACATCCTAGGTCACAAATCAGGTCTCAACCGGTACCCAAAGATTGGGATCATTCCCTGCACATTTTCAGACCACAATGCTTTGAAACTAGAATTCAATCACAAGAGGAAAGTGGGAAAGAACTCAAATACATGGAGGCTAAAGAGCATCCTACGAAAGAATGAATGGGTCAACCAGGAAATTAAAGAAGAATTTAAAAAGTTCATGGAAACCAATGAAAATGAAAACTCAACTGTCCAAAATCTTTGGGATACAGCCAAGGCAGTCCTGCGAGGAAAGTATATAGCAATACAAGCCTTTCTCAAGAAACAAGAAAGGTCTCAAATACACACCCAACCCTACCCCTAAAGGAGCTGGAGAAAGAACGGCAAATAAAGCCTAAACCCAGCAGGAGAAGAGAAATCATGCAGTTCAGAGCAGAAATCAATGAAATAGAACCCAGAAGAACAGTAGAAGTGATCAACGGAACTAGGAGCTGGTACTTTGAAAGAATTCACAAGATTGATACACCCCTGTCCAGGCTGATCAAAAAGAAAAGAGAAATGACCCAAATCAACAAAATCATGAATGAAAGAGGAGAGATCACAAACAACACCAAAGAAATACAAACAATTATAAGAACGTAATCTGAGCAACCCTAGGGCAGCAAATTCCATAACCTGGAAGAAATGGGTGCATTCCTAGAGATGTGTCAACTAACAAAACTGACCCAGGAAGAAATAGAAAACATGAACAGTCCTATAACCACGAAGGCAATTGAAGTAGTCATCAAAAACCTCCCAAGAAACCAAAGCCCAGGGCCAGATGGTTTCCCAGGGGAATTCTATCAGACATTTAAAGAAGAATTAATACCTATTCTCCTGAAACTGTTCCAAACAATAGAAATGGAAGGAAAACTTCCAAACTCATTTATGAGGCCACCATTACCTTGATTCCAAAACCAGACAAAGATCCCATCAAAAAGGAGAATTAGAGACCAATATCCTTGATGAACATCGATGCAAAAATTCTCACCAAAATACTAGCCAAGAGGACCCAACAGTACATGAAAAGGAGTATTCACCATGACCAAGTGGGATTTATCCCTGGGCTGCAAGGCTGGTTCAACATCCGCAAATCAGTCAACGTGATCAAATACATTAACAAAAGAAAGAACGAGAATCATATGATCCTCCCAAGAGATGCAGAAAAAGCATTGGACAAAGTACAGCAACCTTTCTGGATCAAAACTCTTCAGAGTATAGGGACAGCGGGTACATACCTCAATATCATAAAAGCCATCTACGAAAACGCTACAGCGAATATCATTCTCAATGGGGAAAAGCTGAGATCTTTTCCCCCAAAGTCAGCAACGCGGCAGGGATAGCCACTCTCACCACTGCTATTCAACATAGTATTAGAAGTCCTAGCCACAGCAATCAGACAACAAAAAGTAATCCAAGGCATCCAAATCGGCAGAGAGGAAGTCAAACTCTCACTCTTGGCAGATGATATGATACTTTATGTGGAAAACCCAAAAGACTCCACCCCAAAACTGCTAGAACTCACACAGCAATTCCGTCAAGTAGCAGGCTATAAAATCAATGCACAGGAATCAGTGGCATTCCTATACAACAACAACAAGACAGAAGAGAGACAAATCAAGGAGTCGATCCCATTCACAACTGCACCCAAAACCAGAAGAGACCTAGCAATATATTGAACCCAAGAGGCAAGGGATCTGTACTCAGAAAACTACAAAATACGAAGGAAAGAAATTGAAGAAGACACAAAGAAACGGAAAAACGTTCCATGCTCATGGATTGGGAGAACCAACACTGTGAAGAGGTCAATGCTACCTAGAGCAATCTACACATGCAATGCAATCCCCATCAAAATACCATCCACTTTTTTCCACGAAATGGAACAAATAACCCTAAAATTTGAATGGAACCTGAAGAGACCCCGAGTAGCCAGAGGAATATTGAGAAAGAAAAGCAAAGTTGGCGGCATCACAATTCTGGACTTCCAGCTCTATGACAAAGCTGTCATCATCAAGACAGTATGGTACTGGCACAAAAACAGACACATGGATCCATGGAACAGAATCGAGAGCCCAGAAATGGACCCTCAACTCTATGGTCAACTTATCTTTGACAGAGCAGGAAGGAATGTCCAATGGCAAAAAGAGAGTCTCTTCAACAACTGGTGTTGGGAGAATTGGACAGCCCCATGCAGAAGAATGACACTGGACCATTTCCTGACACCACACACAGAAGTAGACGCCAAATGTTTGAAAGACCTCAATGTGAGACAGGAGTCCATCAAAATCCTAAAGGAGGACACAGGTAGCAAGCTCTTCGACCTCAGCCGCAGCAACTTCTTCCTAGAAACATCACCAAAGGCACGGGAAGCCAGGGCAAAAATGAACTATTGGGATTTCATCAAGATAAAAAGCTTTGGCACAGCAAAAGAAACAGTCCACAAAACCAAAAGACAACCGACAGAATGGGAGAAATTATTTGCAAATGACATATCAGATAAAGGGCTACTATCCAATATGTATAAAAACTTATCAAACTCAACACCCAAAGAACAAATAATCCAATCAAGAAATAGGCAGAAGACATGAACAGACATTTTTCCAAAGAAGACATCCAAATGGCCCACAGGCACATGAAAAAGTGCTCAACACGGCTCGGCATCAGGGAAATCCAAATCAAAACCTCAATGAGATACCACCTCACACCCGTCAGAATGGCTCAAATGAACAAGTCAGGGAACGACAGAGGTTGGCGGGGATGTGGAGAAAGGGGAACCCTCCTACACTGGTGGTGGGAATGCAAGCTGGTGCAACCCCTCTGGAAAAGTGTATGTAGGTTCCTCAAACAGTTATAATTAGAGCTACCATTCGATCCAGCAATTGCACTCCTGGGTATTTACCCCAAAGATACAAATGTAGGGACCCGAAGCGGTACGTGCACCCCATTGTTTATAGCAGCAATATCCACAATAGCCAAACGGTGGAAAGAGCCAAGATGTCCATCGAACGATGAATGGATAAAGAAGAGGTGGTATATATATACACAATGGACTATTACGCAGCCATCAAAAGGAATGAGGTGTTGCCATGGACAACGACGTGCATGGAACTGGAGGGTCCGAAGATTAGTGAAATAAGTCAATCAGAGAAAGACATGTATCATATGACCTCACTGATATGAGGGATTCTTAATCTCAGGAACAGAGTGAGGCTTGCTGGAGTGGTCGGGGGGGGGATGGGGTGGCTGGGTGATAGACTTTGGGGAGGGTATGAGCTACGGTGAGCGCTGTGAATTGTGTAAGACTGTTGAATCACAGATCTGTACTTCTGAAACAAATAACGCAACATATTTTAAGAATAAAGGAAAACAAGGAGACAGCAGGAGAGGAAGAATGAAGGGGAGTTAGTGAGAGGGGGAGACGGACCAGGAGAGATGATGGATTCTGAAAAAAAATCCGAGGTTTCTAGAGGGGAGGTGGGTCGGTGGATTGGTTTGACTGGTGATGGTTATTAAAGAGGGCACATTCTGCATGGAGCACTGTGTGTTAGGAACAAACAATGAATCATGGGACAGTACACCAAAACAAATGATGTAGTACATGGTGATTAACAAAGCAATAAAAAACAAAGACTGTAATAAGAGATGAAGAAGGACACTATATCCTACTTAAAGGGTCTATCCAACAAGAAGATCTCACAATTGTAAATATCTATGCCCCGAACATGGGAGCATCCAATTATATAAGGCAATTAAGAAGAAAAGCAAAGAAACATATTGACCACCATACAATCATAGTGGGGGACTTTAACACCCCCCTGACTGAAATGGCCAGATCATCTAAGCAAAAGATCAACAAGGAAATAAAGACTTTAAATGACACACTGGACCAAATGGACTTCACAGACATATTCAGAACGTTCCATCCCAATGCAACGGAATACACATTCTTCTCTAGTGCCCATGGAACATTCTCCAGAATGGATCACATCCTAGGTCACAAATCAGGTCTCAACCGGTACCCAAAGATTGGGATCATTCCCTGCACATTTTCAGACCACAATGTTTTGAAACTAGAACTCAATCACAAGAGGAGAGTCGGAAAGAACTCAAATACATGGAGGCTAAAGAGCATCCTACGAAAGAATGAATGGGTCAACCAGGAAATTAAAGAAGAATTTAAAAAGTTCTTGGAAACCAATGAAAATGAAAACTCAACTGTCCAAAATCTTTGGGATACAGCCAAGGCAGTCCTGCGAGGAAAGTATATAGCAATACAAGCCTTTCTCAAGAAACAAGAAAGGTCTCAAATACACACCCAACCCTACACCTAAAGGAGCTGGAGAAAGAACGGCAAATAAAGCCTAAACCCAGCAGGAGAAGAGAAATCATGCAGTTCAGAGCAGAAATCAATGAAATAGAACCCAGAAGAACAGTAGAAGTGATCAACGGAACTAGGAGCTGGTACTTTGAAAGAATTCACAAGATTGATACACCCCTGTCCAGGCTGATCAAAAAGAAAAGAGAAATGACCCAAATCAACAACATCATGAATGAAAGAGGAGAGATCACAAACAACACCAAAGAAATACAAACAATTATAAGAACGTAATCTGAGCAACCCTAGGGCAGCAAATTCCATAACCTGGAAGAAATGGGTGCATTCCTAGAGCTGTGTCAACTAACAAAACTGACCCAGGAAGAAATAGAAAACATGAACAGTCCTATAACCACGAAGGCAATTGAAGTAGTCATCAAAAACCTCCCAAGAAACCAAAGCCCAGGGCCAGATGGTTTCCCAGGGGAATTCTATCAGACATTTAAAGAAGAATTAATACCTATTCTCCTGAAACTGTTCCAAACAATAGAAATGGAAGGAAAACTTCCAAACTCATTTATGAGGCCACCATTACCTTGATTCCAAAACCAGACAAAGATCCCATCAAAAAGGAGAATTAGAGACCAATATCCTTGATGAACATCGATGCAAAAATTCTCACCAAAATACTAGCCAAGAGGACCCAACAGTACATGAAAAGGAGTATTCACCATGACCAAGTGGGATTTATCCCTGGGCTGCAAGGCTGGTTCAACATCCGCAAATCAGTCAACGTGATCAAATACATTAACAAAAGAAAGAACGAGAATCATATGATCCTCCCAAGAGATGCAGAAAAAGCATTGGACAAAGTACAGCAACCTTTCTGGATCAAAACTCTTCAGAGTATAGGGACAGCGGGTACATACCTCAATATCATAAAAGCCATCTACGAAAACGCTACAGCGAATATCATTCTCAATGGGGAAAAGCTGAGATCTTTTCCCCCAAAGTCAGCAACGCGGCAGGGATAGCCACTCTCACCACTGCTATTCAACATAGTATTAGAAGTCCTAGCCACAGCAATCAGACAACAAAAAGTAATCCAAGGCATCCAAATCGGCAGAGAGGAAGTCAAACTCTCACTCTTGGCAGATGATATGATACTTTATGTGGAAAACCCAAAAGACTCCACCCCAAAACTGCTAGAACTCACACAGCAATTCCGTCAAGTAGCAGGCTATAAAATCAATGCACAGGAATCAGTGGCATTCCTATACAACAACAACAAGACAGAAGAGAGACAAATCAAGGAGTCGATCCCATTCACAACTGCACCCAAAACCAGAAGAGACCTAGCAATATATTGAACCCAAGAGGTAAGGGATCTGTACTCAGAAAACTACAAAATACGAAGGAAAGAAATTGAAGAAGACACAAAGAAACGGAAAAACGTTCCATGCTCATGGATTGGGAGAACCAACACTGTGAAGAGGTCAATGCTACCTAGAGCAATCTACCCATGCAATGCAATCCCCATCAAAATACCATCCACTTTTTTCCACGAAATGGAACAAATAATCCTAAAATTTGAATGGAACCTGAAGAGACCCCGAGTAGCCAGAGGAATATTGAGAAAGAAAAGCAAAGCTGGCGGCATCACAATTCTGGACTTCCAGCTCTATGACAAAGCTGTCATCATCAAGACAGTATGGTACTGGCACAAAAACAGACACATGGATCCATGGAACAGAATCGAGAGCCCAGAAATGGACCCTCAACTCTATGGTCAACTTATCTTTGACAGAGCAGGAAGGAATGTCCAATGGCAAAAAGAGAGTCTCTTCAACAACTGGTGTTGGGAGAATTGGACAGCCCCATGCAGAAGAATGACACTGGACCATTTCCTGACACCACACACAGAAGTAGACGCCAAATGGTTGAAAGACCTCAATGTGAGACAGGAGTCCATCAAAATCCTAAAGGAGGACACAGGTAGCAAGCTCTTCGACCTCAGCCGCAGCAACTTCTTCCTAGAAACATCACCAAAGGCACGGGAAGCCAGGGCAAAAATGAACTATTGGGATTTCATCAAGATAAAAAGCTTTGGCACAGCAAAAGAAACAGTCCACAAAACCAAAAGACAACCGACAGAATGGGAGAAATTATTTGCAAATGACATATCCGATAAAGGGCTACTATCCAATATGTAGAAAAACTTATCAAACTCAACACCCAAAGAACAAATAATCCAATCAAGAAATAGGCAGAAGACATGAACAGACATTTTTCCAAAGAAGACATCCAAATGGCCCACAGGCACATGAAAAAGTGGTCAACACGGCTCGGCATCAGGGAAATCCAAAGCAAAACCTCAATCAGATACCACCTCACACCCGTCAGAATGGCTCAAATGAACAAGTCAGGGAACGACAGAGGTTGGCGGGGATGTGGAGAAAGGGGAACCCTCCTACACTGGTGGTGGGAATGCAAGCTGGTGCAACCCCTCTGGAAAAGTGTATGTAGGTTCCTCAAACAGTTATAATTAGAGCTACCATTCGATCCAGCAATTGCACTCCTGGGTATTTACCCCAAAGATACAAATGTAGGGACCCGAAGCGGTACGTGCACCCCATTGTTTATAGCAGCAATATCCACAATAGCCAAACGGTGGAAAGAGCCAAGATGTCCATCGACAGATGAATGGATAAAGAAGAGGTGGTATATATATACACAATGGACTATTACGCAGCCATCAAAAGGAATGAGGTGTTGCCATGGACAACGACGTGCATGGAACTGGAGGGTCCGACGATTAGTGAAATAAGTCAATCAGAGAAAGACATGTATCATATGACCTCACTGATATGAGGGATTCTTAATCTCAGGAACAGAGTGAGGCTTGCTGGAGTGGTCGGGGGGGGGATGGGGTGGCTGGGTGATAGACTTTGGGGAGGGTATGAGCTACGGTGAGCGCTGTGAATTGTGTAAGACTGTTGAATCACAGATCTGTACTTCTGAAACAAAGAACGCAACATATTTTAAGAATAAAGGAAAACAAGGAGACAGCAGGAGAGGAAGAATGAAGGGGAGTTAGTGAGAGGGGGAGACGGACCAGGAGAGATGATGGATTCTGAAAAAAAATCCGAGGTTTCTAGAGGGGAGGTGGGTCGGTGGATTGGTTTGACTGGTGATGGTTATTAAAGAGGGCACATTCTGCATGGAGCACTGTGTGTTAGGAACAAACAATGAATCATGGGACAGTACACCAAAACAAATGATGTAGTACATGGTGATTAACAAAGCAATAAAAAACAAAGACTGTAATAAGAGATGAAGAAGGACACTATATCCTACTTAAAGGGTCTATCCAACAAGAAGATCTCACAATTGTAAATATCTATGCCCCGAACATGGGAGCATCCAATTATATAAGGCAATTAAGAAGAAAAGCAAAGAAACACATTGACCACCATACAATCATAGTGGGGGACTTTAACACCCCCCTGACTGAAATGGCCAGATCATCTAAGCAAAAGATCAACAAGGAAATAAAGACTTTAAATGACACACTGGACCAAATGGACTTCACAGACATATTCAGAACGTTCCATCCCAATGCAACGGAATACACTTTCTTCTCTAGTGCCCATGGAACATTCTCCAGAATGGATCACATCCTAGGTCACAAATCAGGTCTCAACCGGTACCCAAAGATTGGGATCATTCCCTGCACATTTTCAGACCACAATGCTTTGAAACTAGAATTCAATCACAAGAGGAAAGTGGGAAAGAACTCAAATACATGGAGGCTAAAGAGCATCCTACGAAAGAATGAATGGGTCAACCAGGAAATTAAAGAAGAATTTAAAAAGTTCATGGAAACCAATGAAAATGAAAACTCAACTGTCCAAAATCTTTGGGATACAGCCAAGGCAGTCCTGCGAGGAAAGTATATAGCAATACAAGCCTTTCTCAAGAAACAAGAAAGGTCTCAAATACACACCCAACCCTACACCTAAAGGAGCTGGAGAAAGAACGGCAAATAAAGCCTAAACCCAGCAGGAGAAGAGAAATCATGCAGTTCAGAGCAGAAATCAATGAAATAGAACCCAGAAGAACAGTAGAAGTGATCAACGGAACTAGGAGCTGGTACTTTGAAAGAATTCACAAGATTGATACACCCCTGTCCAGGCTGATCAAAAAGAAAAGAGAAATGACCCAAATCAACAAAATCATGAATGAAAGAGGAGAGATCACAAACAACACCAAAGAAATACAAACAATTATAAGAACGTAATCTGAGCAACCCTAGGGCAGCAAATTCCATAACCTGGAAGAAATGGGTGCATTCCTAGAGATGTGTCAACTAACAAAACTGACCCAGGAAGAAATAGAAAACATGAACAGTCCTATAACCACGAAGGCAATTGAAGTAGTCATCAAAAACCTCCCAAGAAACCAAAGCCCAGGGCCAGATGGTTTCCCAGGGGAATTCTATCAGACATTTAAAGAAGAATTAATACCTATTCTCCTGAAACTGTTCCAAACAATAGAAATGGAAGGAAAACTTCCAAACTCATTTATGAGGCCACCATTACCTTGATTCCAAAACCAGACAAAGATCCCATCAAAAAGGAGAATTAGAGACCAATATCCTTGATGAACATCGATGCAAAAATTCTCACCAAAATAGTAGCCAAGAGGACCCAACAGTACATGAAAAGGAGTATTCACCACGACCAAGTGGGATTTATCCCTGGGCTGCAAGGCTGGTTCAACATCCGCAAATCAGTCAACGTGATCAAATACATTAACAAAAGAAAGAACGAGAATCATATGATCCTCCCAAGAGATGCAGAAAAAGCATTGGACAAAGTACAGCAACCTTTCTGGATCAAAACTCTTCAGAGTATAGGGACAGCGGGTACATACCTCAATATCATAAAAGCCATCTACGAAAACGCTACAGCGAATATCATTCTCAATGGGGAAAAGCTGAGATCTTTTCCCCCAAAGTCAGCAACGCGGCAGGGATAGCCACTCTCACCACTGCTATTCAACATAGTATTAGAAGTCCTAGCCACAGCAATCAGACAACAAAAAGTAATCCAAGGCATCCAAATCGGCAGAGAGGAAGTCAAACTCTCACTCTTGGCAGATGATATGATACTTTATGTGGAAAACCCAAAAGACTCCACCCGAAAACTGCTAGAACTCACACAGCAATTCCGTCAAGTAGCAGGCTATAAAATCAATGCACAGGAATCAGTGGCATTCCTATACAACAACAACAAGACAGAAGAGAGACAAATCAAGGAGTCGATCCCATTCACAACTGCACCCAAAACCAGAAGAGACCTAGCAATATATTGAACCCAAGAGGCAAGGGATCTGTACTCAGAAAACTACAAAATACGAAGGAAAGAAATTGAAGAAGACACAAAGAAACGGAAAAACGTTCCATGCTCATGGATTGGGAGAACCAACACTGTGAAGAGGTCAATGCTACCTAGAGCAATCTACACATGCAATGCAATCCCCATCAAAATACCATCCACTTTTTTCCACGAAATGGAACAAATAACCCTAAAATTTGAATGGAACCTGAAGAGACCCCGAGTAGCCAGAGGAATATTGAGAAAGAAAAGCAAAGCTGGCGGCATCACAATTCTGGACTTCCAGCTCTATGACAAAGCTGTCATCATCAAGACAGTATGGTACTGGCACAAAAACAGACACATGGATCCATGGAACAGAATCGAGAGCCCAGAAATGGACCCTCAACTCTATGGTCAACTTATCTTTGACAGAGCAGGAAGGAATGTCCAATGGCAAAAAGAGAGTCTCTTCAACAACTGGTGTTGGGAGAATTGGACAGCCCCATGCAGAAGAATGACACTGGACCATTTCCTGACACCACACACAGAAGTAGACGCCAAATGTTTGAAAGACCTCAATGTGAGACAGGAGTCCATCAAAATCCTAAAGGAGGACACAGGTAGCAAGCTCTTCGACCTCAGCCGCAGCAACTTCTTCCTAGAAACATCACCAAAGGCACGGGAAGCCAGGGCAAAAATGAACTATTGGGATTTCATCAAGATAAAAAGCTTTGGCACAGCAAAAGAAACAGTCCACAAAACCAAAAGACAACCGACAGAATGGGAGAAATTATTTGCAAATGACATATCAGATAAAGGGCTACTATCCAATATGTATAAAAACTTATCAAACTCAACACCCAAAGAACAAATAATCCAATCAAGAAATAGGCAGAAGACATGAACAGACATTTTTCCAAAGAAGACATCCAAATGGCCCACAGGCACATGAAAAAGTGCTCAACACGGCTCGGCATCAGGGAAATCCAAATCAAAACCTCAATGAGATACCACCTCACACCCGTCAGAATGGCTCAAATGAACAAGTCAGGGAACGACAGAGGTTGGCGGGGATGTGGAGAAAGGGGAACCCTCCTACACTGGTGGTGGGAATGCAAGCTGGTGCAACCCCTCTGGAAAAGTGTATGTAGGTTCCTCAAACAGTTATAATTAGAGCTACCATTCGATCCAGCAATTGCACTCCTGGGTATTTACCCCAAAGATACAAATGTAGGGACCCGAAGCGGTACGTGCACCCCATTGTTTATAGCAGCAATATCCACAATAGCCAAACGGTGGAAAGAGCCAAGATGTCCATCGACAGATGAATGGATAAAGAAGAGGTGGTATATATATACACAATGGACTATTACGCAGCCATCAAAAGGAATGAGGTGTTGCCATGGACAACGACGTGCATGGAACTGGAGGGTCCGACGATTAGTGAAATAAGTCAATCAGAGAAAGACATGTATCATATGACCTCACTGATATGAGGGATTCTTAATCTCAGGAACAGAGTGAGGCTTGCTGGAGTGGTCGGGGGGGGGATGGGGTGGCTGGGTGATAGACTTTGGGGAGGGTATGAGCTACGGTGAGCGCTGTGAATTGTGTAAGACTGTTGAATCACAGATCTGTACTTCTGAAACAAATAACGCAACATATTTTAAGAATAAAGGAAAACAAGGAGACAGCAGGAGAGGAAGAATGAAGGGGAGTTAGTGAGAGGGGGAGACGGACCAGGAGAGATGATGGATTCTGAAAAAAAATCCGAGGTTTCTAGAGGGGAGGTGGGTCGGTGGATTGGTTTGACTGGTGATGGTTATTAAAGAGGGCACATTCTGCATGGAGCACTGTGTGTTAGGAACAAACAATGAATCATGGGACAGTACACCAAAACAAATGATGTAGTACATGGTGATTAACAAAGCAATAAAAAACAAAGACTGTAATAAGAGATGAAGAAGGACACTATATCCTACTTAAAGGGTCTATCCAACAAGAAGATCTCACAATTGTAAATATCTATGCCCCGAACATGGGAGCATCCAATTATATAAGGCAATTAAGAAGAAAAGCAAAGAAACACATTGACCACCATACAATCATAGTGGGGGACTTTAACACCCCCCTGACTGAAATGGCCAGATCATCTAAGCAAAAGATCAACAAGGAAATAAAGACTTTAAATGACACACTGGACCAAATGGACTTCACAGACATATTCAGAACGTTCCATCCCAATGCAACGGAATACACATTCTTCTCTAGTGCCCATGGAACATTCTCCAGAATGGATCACATCCTAGGTCACAAATCAGGTCTCAACCGGTACCCAAAGATTGGGATCATTCCCTGCACATTTTCAGACCACAATGTTTTGAAACTAGAACTCAATCACAAGAGGAGAGTCGGAAAGAACTCAAATACATGGAGGCTAAAGAGCATCCTACGAAAGAATGAATGGGTCAACCAGGAAATTAAAGAAGAATTTAAAAAGTTCTTGGAAACCAATGAAAATGAAAACTCAACTGTCCAAAATCTTTGGGATACAGCCAAGGCAGTCCTGCGAGGAAAGTATATAGCAATACAAGCCTTTCTCAAGAAACAAGAAAGGTCTCAAATACACACCCAACCCTACACCTAAAGGAGCTGGAGAAAGAACGGCAAATAAAGCCTAAACCCAGCAGGAGAAGAGAAATCATGCAGTTCAGAGCAGAAATCAATGAAATAGAACCCAGAAGAACAGTAGAAGTGATCAACGGAACTAGGAGCTGGTACTTTGAAAGAATTCACAAGATTGATACACCCCTGTCCAGGCTGATCAAAAAGAAAAGAGAAATGACCCAAATCAACAAAATCATGAATGAAAGAGGAGAGATCACAAACAACACCAAAGAAATACAAACAATTATAAGAACGTAATCTGAGCAACCCTAGGGCAGCAAATTCCATAACCTGGAAGAAATGGGTGCATTCCTAGAGCTGTGTCAACTAACAAAACTGACCCAGGAAGAAAAAGAAAATATGAACAGTCCTATAACCACGAAGGCAATTGAAGTAGTCATCAAAAACCTCCCAAGAAACCAAAGCCCAGGGCCAGATGGTTTCCCAGGGGAATTCTATCAGACATTTAAAGAAGAATTAATACCTATTCTCCTGAAACTGTTCCAAACAATAGAAATGGAAGGAAAACTTCCAAACTCATTTATGAGGCCACCATTACCTTGATTCCAAAACCAGACAAAGATCCCATCAAAAAGGAGAATTAGAGACCAATATCCTTGATGAACATCGATGCAAAAATTCTCACCAAAATACTAGCCAAGAGGACCCAACAGTACATGAAAAGGAGTATTCACCATGACCAAGTGGGATTTATCCCTGGGCTGCAAGGCTGGTTCAACATCCGCAAATCAGTCAACGTGATCAAATACATTAACAAAAGAAAGAACGAGAATCATATGATCCTCCCAAGAGATGCAGAAAAAGCATTGGACAAAGTACAGCAACCTTTCTGGATCAAAACTCTTCAGAGTATAGGGACAGCGGGTACATACCTCAATATCATAAAAGCCATCTACGAAAACGCTACAGCGAATATCATTCTCAATGGGGAAAAGCTGAGATCTTTTCCCCCAAAGTCAGCAACGCGGCAGGGATAGCCACTCTCACCACTGCTATTCAACATAGTATTAGAAGTCCTAGCCACAGCAATCAGACAACAAAAAGTAATCCAAGGCATCCAAATCGGCAGAGAGGAAGTCAAACTCTCACTCTTGGCAGATGATATGATACTTTATGTGGAAAACCCAAAAGACTCCACCCCAAAACTGCTAGAACTCACACAGCAATTCCGTCAAGTAGCAGGCTATAAAATCAATGCACAGGAATCAGTGGCATTCCTATACACCAACAACAAGACAGAAGAGAGACAAATCAAGGAGTCGATCCCATTCACAACTGCACCCAAAACCAGAAGAGACCTAGCAATATATTCATCCCAAGAGGCAAGGGATCTGTACTCAGAAAACTACAAAATACGCAGGAAAGAAATTGAAGAAGACACAAAGAAACGGAAAAACGTTCCATGCTCATGGATTGGGAGAACCAACATTGTGAAGAGGTCAATGCTACCTAGAGCAATCTACACATGCAATGCAATCCCCATCAAAATACCATCCACTTTTTTCCACGAAATGGAACAAATAATCCTAAAATTTGAATGGAACCTGAAGAGACCCCGAGTAGCCAGAGGAATATTGAGAAAGAAAAGCAAAGCTGGCGGCATCACAATTCTGGACTTCCAGCTCTATGACAAAGCTGTCATCATCAAGACAGTATGGTACTGGCACAAAAACAGACACATGGATCCATGGAACAGAATCGAGAGCCCAGAAATGGACCCTCAACTCTATGGTCAACTTATCTTTGACAGAGCAGGAAGGAATGTCCAATGGCAAAAAGAGAGTCTCTTCAACAACTGGTGTTGGGAGAATTGGACAGCCCCATGCAGAAGAATGACACTGGACCATTTCCTGACACCACACACAGAAGTAGACGCCAAATGGTTGAAAGACCTCAATGTGAGACAGGAGTCCATCAAAATCCTAAAGGAGAACACAGGTAGCAAGCTCTTCGACCTCAGCCGCAGCAACTTCTTCCTAGAAACATCACCAAAGGCACGGGAAGCCAGGGCAAAAATGAACTATTGGGATTTCATCAAGATAAAAAGCTTTGGCACAGCAAAAGAAACAGTCCACAAAACCAAAAGACAACCGACAGAATGGGAGAAATTATTTGCAAATGACATATCAGATAAAGGGCTACTATCCAATATGTATAAAAACTTATCAAACTCAACACCCAAAGAACAAATAATCCAATCAAGAAATAGGCAGAAGACATGAACAGACATTTTTCCAAAGAAGACATCCAAATGGCCCACAGGCACATGAAAAAGTGCTCAACACGGCTCGGCATCAGGGAAATCCAAATCAAAACCTCAATGAGATACCACCTCACACCCGTCAGAATGGCTCAAATGAACAAGTCAGGGAACGACAGAGGTTGGCGGGGATGTGGAGAAAGGGGAACCCTCCTACACTGGTGGTGGGAATGCAAGCTGGTGCAACCCCTCTGGAAAAGTGTATGGAGGTTCCTCAAACAGTTATAATTAGAGCTACCATTCGATCCAGCAATTGCACTCCTGGGTATTTACCCCAAAGATACAAATGTAGGGACCCGAAGCGGTACGTGCACCCCATTGTTTATAGCAGCAATATCCACAATAGCCAAACGGTGGAAAGAGCCAAGATGTCCATCGACAGATGAATGGATAAAGAAGAGGTGGTATATATATACACAATGGACTATTACGCAGCCATCAAAAGGAATGAGGTGTTGCCATGGACAACGACGTGGATGGAACTGGAGGGTCCGACGATTAGTGAAATAAGTCAATCAGAGAAAGACATGTATCATATGACCTCACTGATATGAGGGATTCTTAATCTAAGGAACAGAGTGAGGCTTGCCGGAGTGGTCGGGGGGGGGATGGGGTGGCTGGGTGATAGACTTTGGGGAGGGTATGAGCTACGGTGAGCGCTGTGAATTGTGTAAGACTGTTGAATCACAGATCTGTACTTCTGAAACAAAGAACGCAACATATTTTAAGAATAAAGGAAAACAAGGAGACAGCAGGAGAGGAAGAATGAAGGGGAGTTAGTGAGAGGGGGAGACGGACCAGGAGAGATGATGGATTCTGAAAAAAAATCCGAGGTTTCTAGAGGGGAGGTGGGTCGGTGGATTGGTTTGACTGGTGATGGTTATTAAAGAGGGCACATTCTGCATGGAGCACTGTGTGTTAGGAACAAACAATGAATCATGGGACAGTACACCAAAACAAATGATGTAGTACATGGTGATTAACAAAGCAATAAAAAACAAAGACTGTAATAAGAGATGAAGAAGGACACTATATCCTACTTAAAGGGTCTATCCAACAAGAAGATCTCACAATTGTAAATATCTATGCCCCGAACATGGGAGCATCCAATTATATAAGGCAATTAAGAAGAAAAGCAAAGAAACACATTGACCACCATACAATCATAGTGGGGGACTTTAACACCCCCCTGACTGAAATGGCCAGATCATCTAAGCAAAAGATCAACAAGGAAATAAAGACTTTAAATGACACACTGGACCAAATGGACTTCACAGACATATTCAGAACGTTCCATCCCAATGCAACGGAATACACATTCTTCTCTAGTGCCCATGGAACATTCTCCAGAATGGATCACATCCTAGGTCACAAATCAGGTCTCAACCGGTACCCAAAGATTGGGATCATTCCCTGCACATTTTCAGACCACAATGTTTTGAAACTAGAACTCAATCACAAGAGGAGAGTCGGAAAGAACTCAAATACATGGAGGCTAAAGAGCATCCTACGAAAGAATGAATGGGTCAACCAGGAAATTAAAGAAGAATTTAAAAAGTTCTTGGAAACCAATGAAAATGAAAACTCAACTGTCCAAAATCTTTGGGATACAGCCAAGGCAGTCCTGCGAGGAAAGTATATAGCAATACAAGCCTTTCTCAAGAAACAAGAAAGGTCTCAAATACACACCCAACCCTACACCTAAAGGAGCTGGAGAAAGAACGGCAAATAAAGCCTAAACCCAGCAGGAGAAGAGAAATCATGCAGTTCAGAGCAGAAATCAATGAAATAGAACCCAGAAGAACAGTAGAAGTGATCAACGGAACTAGGAGCTGGTACTTTGAAAGAATTCACAAGATTGATACACCCCTGTCCAGGCTGATCAAAAAGAAAAGAGAAATGACCCAAATCAACAAAATCATGAATGAAAGAGGAGAGATCACAAACAACACCAAAGAAATACAAACAATTATAAGAACGTAATCTGAGCAACCCTAGGGCAGCAAATTCCATAACCTGGAAGAAATGGGTGCATTCCTAGAGCTGTGTCAACTAACAAAACTGACCCAGGAAGAAATAGAAAACATGAACAGTCCTATAACCACGAAGGCAATTGAAGTAGTCATCAAAAACCTCCCAAGAAACCAAAGCCCAGGGCCAGATGGTTTCCCAGGGGAATTCTATCAGACATTTAAAGAAGAATTAATACCTATTCTCCTGAAACTGTTCCAAACAATAGAAATGGAAGGAAAACTTCCAAACTCATTTATGAGGCCACCATTACCTTGATTCCAAAACCAGACAAAGATCCCATCAAAAAGGAGAATTAGAGACCAATATCCTTGATGAACATCGATGCAAAAATTCTCACCAAAATACTAGCCAAGAGGACCCAACAGTACATGAAAAGGAGTATTCACCATGACCAAGTGGGATTTATCCCTGGGCTGCAAGGCTGGTTCAACATCCGCAAATCAGTCAACGTGATCAAATACATTAACAAAAGAAAGAACGAGAATCATATGATCCTCCCAAGAGATGCAGAAAAAGCATTGGACAAAGTACAGCAACCTTTCTGGATCAAAACTCTTCAGAGTATAGGGACAGCGGGTACATACCTCAATATCATAAAAGCCATCTACGAAAACGCTACAGCGAATATCATTCTCAATGGGGAAAAGCTGAGATCTTTTCCCCCAAAGTCAGCAACGCGGCAGGGATAGCCACTCTCACCACTGCTATTCAACATAGTATTAGAAGTCCTAGCCACAGCAATCAGACAACAAAAAGTAATCCAAGGCATCCAAATCGGCAGAGAGGAAGTCAAACTCTCACTCTTGGCAGATGATATGATACTTTATGTGGAAAACCCAAAAGACTCCACCCCAAAACTGCTAGAACTCACACAGCAATTCCGTCAAGTAGCAGGCTATAAAATCAATGCACAGGAATCAGTGGCATTCCTATACAACAACAACAAGACAGAAGAGAGACAAATCAAGGAGTCGATCCCATTCACAACTGCACCCAAAACCAGAAGAGACCTAGGAATATATTGAACCCAAGAGGCAAGGGATCTGTACTCAGAAAACTACAAAATACGCAGGAAAGAAATTGAAGAAGACACAAAGAAACGGAAAAACGTTCCATGATCATGGATTGGGAGAACCAACACTGTGAAGAGGTCAATGCTACCTAGAGCAATCTACACATGCAATGCAATCCCCATCAAAATACCATCCACTTTTTTCCACGAAATGGAACAAATAATCCTAAAATTTGAATGGAACCTGAAGAGACCCCGAGTAGCCAGAGGAATATTGAGAAAGAAAAGCAAAGCTGGCGGCATCACAATTCTGGACTTCCAGCTCTATGACAAAGCTGTCATCATCAAGACAGTATGGTACTGGCACAAAAACAGACACATGGATCCATGGAACAGAATCGAGAGCCCAGAAATGGACCCTCAACTCTATGGTCAACTTATCTTTGACAGAGCAGGAAGGAATGTCCAATGGCAAAAAGAGAGTCTCTTCAACAACTGGTGTTGGGAGAATTGGACAGCCCCATGCAGAAGAATGACACTGGACCATTTCCTGACACCACACACAGAAGTAGACGCCAAATGTTTGAAAGACCTCAATGTGAGACAGGAGTCCATCAAAATCCTAAAGGAGGACACAGGTAGCAAGCTCTTCGACCTCAGCCGCAGCAACTTCTTCCTAGAAACATCACCAAAGGCACGGGAAGCCAGGGCAAAAATGAACTATTGGGATTTCATCAAGATAAAAAGCTTTGGCACAGCAAAAGAAACAGTCCACAAAACCAAAAGACAACCGACAGAATGGGAGAAATTATTTGCAAATGACATATCAGATAAAGGGCTACTATCCAATATGTATAAAAACTTATCAAACTCAACACCCAAAGAACAAATAATCCAATCAAGAAATAGGCAGAAGACATGAACAGACATTTTTCCAAAGAAGACATCCAAATGGCCCACAGGCACATGAAAAAGTGCTCAACACGGCTCGGCATCAGGGAAATCCAAATCAAAACCTCAATGAGATACCACCTCACACCCGTCAGAATGGCTCAAATGAACAAGTCAGGGAACGACAGAGGTTGGCGGGGATGTGGAGAAAGGGGAACCCTCCTACACTGGTGGTGGGAATGCAAGCTGGTGCAACCCCTCTGGAAAAGTGTATGTAGGTTCCTCAAACAGTTATAATTAGAGCTACCATTCGATCCAGCAATTGCACTCCTGGGTATTTACCCCAAAGATACAAATGTAGGGACCCGAAGCGGTACGTGCACCCCATTGTTTATAGCAGCAATATCCACAATAGCCAAACGGTGGAAAGAGCCAAGATGTCCATCGACAGATGAATGGATAAAGAAGAGGTGGTATATATATACACAATGGACTATTACGCAGCCATCAAAAGGAATGAGGTGTTGCCATGGACAACGACGTGGATGGAACTGGAGGGTCCGACGATTAGTGAAATAAGTCAATCAGAGAAAGACATGTATCATATGACCTCACTGATATGAGGGATTCTTAATCTCAGGAACAGAGTGAGGCTTGCTGGAGTGGTCGGGGGGGGGATGGGGTGGCTGGGTGATAGACTGTGGGGAGGGTATGAGCTACGGTGAGCGCTGTGAATTGTGTAAGACTGTTGAATCACAGATCTGTACTTCTGAAACAAATAACGCAACATATTTTAAGAATAAAGGAAAACAAGGAGACAGCAGGAGAGGAAGAATGAAGGGGAGTTAGTGAGAGGGGGAGACGGACCAGGAGAGATGATGGATTCTGAAAAAAAATCCGAGGTTTCTAGAGGGGAGGTGGGTCGGTGGATTGGTTTGACTGGTGATGGTTATTAAAGAGGGCACATTCTGCATGGAGCACTGTGTGTTAGGAACAAACAATGAATCATGGGACAGTACACCAAAACAAATGATGTAGTACATGGTGATTAACAAAGCAATAAAAAACAAAGACTGTAATAAGAGATGAAGAAGGACACTATACCCTACTTAAAGGGTCTATCCAACAAGAAGATCTCACAATTGTAAATATCTATGCCCCGAACATGGGAGCATCCAATTATATAAGGCAATTAAGAAGAAAAGCATAGAAACACATTGACCACCATACAATCATAGTGGGGGACTTTAACACCCCCCTGACTGAAATGGCCAGATCATCTAAGCAAAAGATCAACAAGGAAATAAAGACTTTAAATGACACACTGGACCAAATGGACTTCACAGACATATTCAGAACGTTCCATCCCAATGCAACGGAATACACTTTCTTCTCTAGTGCCCATGGAACATTCTCCAGAATGGATCACATCCTAGGTCACAAATCAGGTCTCAACCGGTTCCCAAAGATTTGGATCATTCCCTGCACATTTTCAGACCACAATGCTTTGAAACTAGAATTCAATCACAAGAGGAAAGTGGGAAAGAACTCAAATACATGGAGGCTAAAGAGCATCCTACGAAAGAATGAATGGGTCAACCAGGAAATTAAAGAAGAATTTAAAAAGTTCATGGAAACCAATGAAAATGAAAACTCAACTGTCCAAAATCTTTGGGATACAGCCAAGGCAGTCCTGCGAGGAAAGTATATAGCAATACAAGCCTTTCTCAAGAAACAAGAAAGGTCTCAAATACACACCCAACCCTACACCTAAAGGAGCTGGAGAAAGAACGGCAAATAAAGCCTAAACCGAGCAGGAGAAGAGAAATCATGCAGTTCAGAGCAGAAATCAATGAAATAGAACCCAGAAGAACAGTAGAAGTGATCAACGGAACTAGGAGCTGGTACTTTGAAAGAATTCACAAGATTGATACACCCCTGTCCAGGCTGATCAAAAAGAAAAGAGAAATGACCCAAATCAACAAAATCATGAATGAAAGAGGAGAGATCACAAACAACACCAAAGAAATACAAACAATTATAAGAACGTAATCTGAGCAACCCTAGGGCAGCAAATTCCATAACCTGGAAGAAATGGGTGCATTCCTAGAGATGTGTCAACTAACAAAACTGACCCAGGAAGAAATAGAAAACATGAACAGTCCTATAACCACGAAGGCAATTGAAGTAGTCATCAAAAACCTCCCAAGAAACCAAAGCCCAGGGCCAGATGGTTTCCCAGGGGAATTCTATCAGACATTTAAAGAAGAATTAATACCTATTCTCCTGAAACTGTTCCAAACAATAGAAATGGAAGGAAAACTTCCAAACTCATTTATGAGGCCACCATTACCTTGATTCCAAAACCAGACAAAGATCCCATCAAAAAGGAGAATTAGAGACCAATATCCTTGATGAACATCGATGCAAAAATTCTCACCAAAATACTAGCCAAGAGGACCCAACAGTACATGAAAAGGAGTATTCACCATGACCAAGTGGGATTTATCCCTGGGCTGCAAGGCTGGTTCAACATCCGCAAATCAGTCAACGTGATCAAATGCATTAACAAAAGAAAGAACGAGAATCATATGATCCTCCCAAGAGATGCAGAAAAAGCATTGGACAAAGTACAGCAACCTTTCTGGATCAAAACTCTTCAGAGTATAGGGACAGCGGGTACATACCTCAATATCATAAAAGCCATCTACGAAAACGCTACAGCGAATATCATTCTCAATGGGGAAAAGCTGAGATCTTTTCCCCCAAAGTCAGCAACGCGGCAGGGATAGCCACTCTCACCACTGCTATTCAACATAGTATTAGAAGTCCTAGCCACAGCAATCAGACAACAAAAAGTAATCCAAGGCATCCAAATCGGCAGAGAGGAAGTCAAACTCTCACTCTTGGCAGATGATATGATACTTTATGTGGAAAACCCAAAAGACTCCACCCCAAAACTGCTAGAACTCACACAGCAATTCCGTCAAGTAGCAGGCTATAAAATCAATGCACAGGAATCAGTGGCATTCCTATACACCAACAACAAGACAGAAGAGAGACAAATCAAGGAGTCGATCCCATTCACAACTGCACCCAAAACCAGAAGAGACCTAGGAATATATTCATCCCAAGAGGCAAAGGATCTGTACTCAGAAAACTACAAAATACGCAGGAAAGAAATTGAAGAAGACACAAAGAAACGGAAAAACGTTCCATGCTCATGGATTGGGAGAACCAACATTGTGAAGAGGTCAATGCTACCTAGAGCAATCTACACATGCAATGCAATCCCCATCAAAATACCATCCACTTTTTTCCACGAAATGGAACAAATAATCCTAAAATTTGAATGGAACCTGAAGAGACCCCGAGTAGCCAGAGGAATATTGAGAAAGAAAAGCAAAGCTGGCGGCATCACAATTCTGGACTTCCAGCTCTATGACAAAGCTGTCATCATCAAGACAGTATGGTACTGGCACAAAAACAGACACATGGATCCATGGAACAGAATCGAGAGCCCAGAAATGGACCCTCAACTCTATGGTCAACTTATCTTTGACAGAGCAGGAAGGAATGTCCAATGGCAAAAAGAGAGTCTCTTCAACAACTGGTGTTGGGAGAATTGGACAGCCCCATGCAGAAGAATGACACTGGACCATTTCCTGACACCACACACAGAAGTAGACGCCAAATGGTTGAAAGACCTCAATGTGAGACAGGAGTCCATCAAAATCCTAAAGGAGAACACAGGTAGCAAGCTCTTCGACCTCAGCCGCAGCAACTTCTTCCTAGAAACATCACCAAAGGCACGGGAAGCCAGGGCAAAAATGAACTATTGGGATTTCATCAAGATAAAAAGCTTTGGCACAGCAAAAGAAACAGTCCACAAAACCAAAAGACAACCGACAGAATGGGAGAAATTATTTGCAAATGACATATCAGATAAAGGGCTACTATCCAATATGTATAAAAACTTATCAAACTCAACACCCAAAGAACAAATAATCCAATCAAGAAATAGGCAGAAGACATGAACAGACATTTTTCCAAA
Organism: Eumetopias jubatus; assembly: GCF_037043125.1. NCBI lineage: Eukaryota > Metazoa > Chordata > Mammalia > Carnivora > Otariidae > Eumetopias > Eumetopias jubatus. The sequence continues at coordinate 4,509,957 of NW_028274825.1, forward strand.
GAAGACATCCAAATGGCCCACAGGCACATGAAAAAGTGCTCAACACGGCTCGGCATCAGGGAAATCCAAATCAAAACCTCAATGAGATACCACCTCACACCCGTCAGAATGGCTCAAATGAACAAGTCAAGGAACGACAGAGGTTGGCGGGGATGTGGAGAAAGGGGAACCCTCCTACACTGGTGGTGGGAATGCAAGCTGGTGCAACCCCTCTGGAAAAGTGTATGTAGGTTCCTCAAACAGTTAAATTAGAGCTACCATTCGATCCAGCATTTGCACTCCTGGGTATTTACCCCAAAGATACAAATGTAGGGACCCGAAGCGGTACGTGCACCCCATTGTTTATAGCAGCAATATCCACAATAGCCAAACGGTGGAAAGAGCCAAGATGTCCATCGACAGATGAATGGATAAAGAAGAGGTGGTATATATATACACAATGGACTATTACGCAGCCATCAAAAGGAATGAGGTGTTGCCATGGACAACGACGTGGATGGAACTGGAGGGTCCGACGATTAGTGAAATAAGTCAATCAGAGAAAGACATGTATCATATGACCTCACTGATATGAGGGATTCTTAATCTCAGGAACAGAGTGAGGCTTGCTGGAGTGGTCGGGGGGGGGGATGGGGTGGCTGGGTGATAGACTTTGGGGAGGGTATGAGCTACGGTGAGCGCTGTGAATTGTGTAAGACTGTTGAATCACAGATCTGTACTTCTGAAACAAAGAACGCAACATATTTTAAGAATAAAGGAAAACAAGGAGACAGCAGGAGAGGAAGAATGAAGGGGAGTTAGTGAGAGGGGGAGACGGACCAGGAGAGATGATGGATTCTGAAAAAAAATCCGAGGTTTCTAGAGGGGAGGTGGGTCGGTGGATTGGTTTGACTGGTGATGGTTATTAAAGAGGGCACATTCTGCATGGAGCACTGTGTGTTAGGAACAAACAATGAATCATGGGACAGTACACCAAAACAAATGATGTAGTACATGGTGATTAACAAAGCAATAAAAAACAAAGACTGTAATAAGAGATGAAGAAGGACAGTATATCCTACTTAAAGGGTCTATCCAACAAGAAGATCTCACAATTGTAAATATCTATGCCCCGAACATGGGAGCATCCAATTATATAAGGCAATTAAGAAGAAAAGCAAAGAAACACATTGACCACCATACAATCATAGTGGGGGACTTTAACACCCCCCTGACTGAAATGGCCAGATCATCTAAGCAAAAGATCAACAAGGAAATAAAGACTTTAAATGACACACTGGACCAAATGGACTTCACAGACATATTCAGAACGTTCCATCCCAATGCAACGGAATACACATTCTTCTCTAGTGCCCATGGAACATTCTCCAGAATGGATCACATCCTAGGTCACAAATCAGGTCTCAACCGGTACCCAAAGATTGGGATCATTCCCTGCACATTTTCAGACCACAATGTTTTGAAACTAGAACTCAATCACAAGAGGAGAGTCGGAAAGAACTCAAATACATGGAGGCTAAAGAGCATCCTACGAAAGAATGAATGGGTCAACCAGGAAATTAAAGAAGAATTTAAAAAGTTCATGGAAACCAATGAAAATGAAAACTCAACTGTCCAAAATCTTTGGGATACAGCCAAGGCAGTCCTGCGAGGAAAGTATATAGCAATACAAGCCTTTCTCAAGAAACAAGAAAGGTCTCAAATACACACCCAACCCTACACGTAAAGGAGCTGGAGAAAGAACGGCAAATAAAGCCTAAACCGAGCAGGAGAAGAGAAATCATGCAGTTCAGAGCAGAAATCAATGAAATAGAACCCAGAAGAACAGTAGAAGTGATCAACGGAACTAGGAGCTGGTACTTTGAAAGAATTCACAAGATTGATACACCCCTGTCCAGGCTGATCAAAAAGAAAAGAGAAATGACCCAAATCAACAAAATCATGAATGAAAGAGGAGAGATCACAAACAACACCAAAGAAATACAAACAATTATAAGAACGTAATCTGAGCAACCCTAGGGCAGCAAATTCCATAACCTGGAAGAAATGGGTGCATTCCTAGAGATGTGTCAACTAACAAAACTGACCCAGGAAGAAATAGAAAACATGAACAGTCCTATAACCACGAAGGCAATTGAAGTAGTCATCAAAAACCTCCCAAGAAACCAAAGCCCAGGGCCAGATGGTTTCCCAGGGGAATTCTATCAGACATTTAAAGAAGAATTAATACCTATTCTCCTGAAACTGTTCCAAACAATAGAAATGGAAGGAAAACTTCCAAACTCATTTATGAGGCCACCATTACCTTGATTCCAAAACCAGACAAAGATCCCATCAAAAAGGAGAATTAGAGCCCAATATCCTTGATGAACATCGATGCAAAAATTCTCACCAAAATACTAGCCAAGAGGACCCAACAGTACATGAAAAGGAGTATTCACCATGACCAAGTGGGATTTATCCCTGGGCTGCAAGGCTGGTTCAACATCCGCAAATCAGTCAACGTGATCAAATACATTAACAAAAGAAAGAACGAGAATCATATGATCCTCCCAAGAGATGCAGAAAAAGCATTGGACAAAGTACAGCAACCTTTCTGGATCAAAACTCTTCAGAGTATAGGGACAGCGGGTACATACCTCAATATCATAAAAGCCATCTACGAAAACGCTACAGCGAATATCATTCTCAATGGGGAAAAGCTGAGATCTTTTCCCCCAAAGTCAGCAACGCGGCAGGGATAGCCACTCTCACCACTGCTATTCAACATAGTATTAGAAGTCCTAGCCACAGCAATCAGACAACAAAAAGTAATCCAAGGCATCCAAATCGGCAGAGAGGAAGTCAAACTCTCACTCTTGGCAGATGATATGATACTTTATGTGGAAAACCCAAAAGACTCCACCCCAAAACTGCTAGAACTCACACAGCAATTCCGTCAAGTAGCAGGCTATAAAATCAATGCACAGGAATCAGTGGCATTCCTATACAACAACAACAAGACAGAAGAGAGACAAATCAAGGAGTCGATCCCATTCACAACTGCACCCAAAACCAGAAGAGACCTAGCAATATATTGAACCCAAGAGGCAAGGGATCTGTACTCAGAAAACTACAAAATACGAAGGAAAGAAATTGAAGAAGACACAAAGAAACGGAAAAACGTTCCATGCTCATGGATTGGGAGAACCAACATTGTGAAGAGGTCAATGCTACCTAGAGGAATCTACACATGCAATGCAATCCCCATCAAAATACCATCCACTTTTTTCCACGAAATGGAACAAATAATCCTAAAATTTGAATGGAACCTGAAGAGACCCCGAGTAGCCAGAGGAATATTGAGAAAGAAAAGCAAAGCTGGCGGCATCACAATTCTGGACTTCCAGCTCTATGACAAAGCTGTCATCATCAAGACAGTATGGTACTGGCACAAAAACAGACACATGGATCCATGGAACAGAATCGAGAGCCCAGAAATGGACCCTCAACTCTATGGTCAACTTATCTTTGACAGAGCAGGAAGGAATGTCCAATGGCAAAAAGAGAGTCTCTTCAACAACTGGTGTTGGGAGAATTGGACAGCCCCATGCAGAAGAATGACACTGGACCATTTCCTGACACCACACACAGAAGTAGACGCCAAATGGTTGAAAGACCTCAATGTGAGACAGGAGTCCATCAAAATCCTAAAGGAGAACACAGGTAGCAAGCTCTTCGACCTCAGCCGCAGCAACTTCTTCCTAGAAACATCACCAAAGGCACGGGAAGCCAGGGCAAAAATGAACTATTGGGATTTCATCAAGATAAAAAGCTTTGGCACAGCAAAAGAAACAGTCCACAAAACCAAAAGACAACCGACAGAATGGGAGAAATTATTTGCAAATGACATATCCGATAAAGGGCTACTATCCAATATGTATAAAAACTTATCAAACTCAACACCCAAAGAACAAATAATCCAATCAAGAAATAGGCAGAAGACATGAACAGACATTTTTCCAAAGAAGACATCCAAATGGCCCACAGGCACATGAAAAAGTGCTCAACACGGCTCGGCATCAGGGAAATCCAAATCAAAACCTCAATGAGATACCACCTCACACCCGTCAGAATGGCTCAAATGAACAAGTCAAGGAACGACAGAGGTTGGCGGGGATGTGGAGAAAGGGGAACCCTCCTACACTGGTGGTGGGAATGCAAGCTGGTGCAACCCCTCTGGAAAAGTGTATGTAGGTTCCTCAAACAGTTAAATTAGAGCTACCATTCGATCCAGCAATTGCACTCCTGGGTATTTACCCCAAAGATACAAATGTAGGGACCCGAAGCGGTACGTGCACCCCATTGTTTATAGCAGCAATATCCACAATAGCCAAACGGTGGAAAGAGCCAAGATGTCCATCGACAGATGAATGGATAAAGAAGAGGTGGTATATATATACACAATGGACTATTACGCAGCCATCAAAAGGAATGAGGTGTTGCCATGGACAACGACGTGGATGGAACTGGAGGGTCCGACGATTAGTGAAATAAGTCAATCAGAGAAAGACATGTATCATATGACCTCACTGATATGAGGGATTCTTAATCTCAGGAACAGAGTGAGGCTTGCTGGAGTGGTCGGGGGGGGGGATGGGGTGGCTGGGTGATAGACTTTGGGGAGGGTATGAGCTACGGTGAGCGCTGTGAATTGTGTAAGACTGTTGAATCACAGATCTGTACTTCTGAAACAAATAACGCAACATATTTTAAGAATAAAGGAAAACAAGGAGACAGCAGGAGAGGAAGAATGAAGGGGAGTTAGTGAGAGGGGGAGACGGACCAGGAGAGATGATGGATTCTGAAAAAAAATCCGAGGTTTCTAGAGGGGAGGTGGGTCGGTGGATTGGTTTGACTGGTGATGGTTATTAAAGAGGGCACATTCTGCATGGAGCACTGTGTGTTAGGAACAAACAATGAATCATGGGACAGTACACCAAAACAAATGATGTAGTACATGGTGATTAACAAAGCAATAAAAAACAAAGACTGTAATAAGAGATGAAGAAGGACACTATATCCTACTTAAAGGGTCTATCCAACAAGAAGATCTCACAATTGTAAATATCTATGCCCCTAACATGGGAGCATCCAATTATATAAGGCAATTAAGAAGAAAAGCAAAGAAACACATTGACCACCATACAATCATAGTGGGGGACTTTAACACCCCCCTGACTGAAATGGCCAGATCATCTAAGCAAAAGATCAACAAGGAAATAAAGACTTTAAATGACACACTGGACCAAATGGACTTCACAGACATATTCAGAACGTTCCATCCCAATGCAACGGAATACACATTCTTCTCTAGTGCCCATGGAACATTCTCCAGAATGGATCACATCCTAGGTCACAAATCAGGTCTCAACCGGTACCCAAAGATTGGGATCATTCCCTGCACATTTTCAGACCACAATGTTTTGAAACTAGAACTCAATCACAAGAGGAGAGTCGGAAAGAACTCAAATACATGGAGGCTAAAGAGCATCCTACGAAAGAATGAATGGGTCAACCAGGAAATTAAAGAAGAATTTAAAAAGTTCATGGAAACCAATGAAAATGAAAACTCAACTGTCCAAAATCTTTGGGATACAGCCAAGGCAGTCCTGCGAGGAAAGTATATAGCAATACAAGCCTTTCTCAAGAAACAAGAAAGGTCTCAAATACACACCCAACCCTACACCTAAAGGAGCTGGAGAAAGAACGACAAATAAAGCCTAAACCGAGCAGGAGAAGAGAAATCATGCAGTTCAGAGCAGAAATCAATGAAATAGAACCCAGAAGAACAGTAGAAGTGATCAACGGAACTAGGAGCTGGTACTTTGAAAGAATTCACAAGATTGATACACCCCTGTCCAGGCTGATCAAAAAGAAAAGAGAAATGACCCAAATCAACAAAATCATGAATGAAAGAGGAGAGATCACAAACAACACCAAAGAAATACAAACAATTATAAGAACGTAATCTGAGCAACCCTAGGGCAGCAAATTCCATAACCTGGAAGAAATGGGTGCATTCCTAGAGATGTGTCAACTAACAAAACTGACCCAGGAAGAAATAGAAAACATGAACAGTCCTATAACCACGAAGGCAATTGAAGTAGTCATCAAAAACCTCCCAAGAAACCAAAGCCCAGGGCCAGATGGTTTCCCAGGGGAATTCTATCAGACATTTAAAGAAGAATTAATACCTATTCTCCTGAAACTGTTCCAAACAATAGAAATGGAAGGAAAACTTCCAAACTCATTTATGAGGCCACCATTACCTTGATTCCAAAACCAGACAAAGATCCCATCAAAAAGGAGAATTAGAGCCCAATATCCTTGATGAACATCGATGCAAAAATTCTCACCAAAATACTAGCCAAGAGGACCCAACAGTACATGAAAAGGAGTATTCACCATGACCAAGTGGGATTTATCCCTGGGCTGCAAGGCTGGTTCAACATCCGCAAATCAGTCAACGTGATCAAATACATTAACAAAAGAAAGAACGAGAATCATATGATCCTCCCAAGAGATGCAGAAAAAGCATTGGACAAAGTACAGCAACCTTTCTGGATCAAAACTCTTCAGAGTATAGGGACAGCGGGTACATACCTCAATATCATAAAAGCCATCTACGAAAACGCTACAGCGAATATCATTCTCAATGGGGAAAAGCTGAGATCTTTTCCCCCAAAGTCAGCAACGCGGCAGGGATAGCCACTCTCACCACTGCTATTCAACATAGTATTAGAAGTCCTAGCCACAGCAATCAGACAACAAAAAGTAATCCAAGGCATCCAAATCGGCAGAGAGGAAGTCAAACTCTCACTCTTGGCAGATGATATGATACTTTATGTGGAAAACCCAAAAGACTCCACCCCAAAACTGCTAGAACTCACACAGCAATTCCGTCAAGTAGCAGGCTATAAAATCAATGCACAGGAATCAGTGGCATTCCTATACAACAACAACAAGACAGAAGAGAGACAAATCAAGGAGTCGATCCCATTCACAACTGCACCCAAAACCAGAAGAGACCTAGCAATATATTGAACCCAAGAGGCAAGGGATCTGTACTCAGAAAACTACAAAATACGAAGGAAAGAAATTGAAGAAGACACAAAGAAACGGAAAAACGTTCCATGCTCATGGATTGGGAGAACCAACATTGTGAAGAGGTCAATGCTACCTAGAGGAATCTACACATGCAATGCAATCCCCATCAAAATACCATCCACTTTTTTCCACGAAATGGAACAAATAATCCTAAAATTTGAATGGAACCTGAAGAGACCCCGAGTAGCCAGAGGAATATTGAGAAAGAAAAGCAAAGCTGGCGGCATCACAATTCTGGACTTCCAGCTCTATGACAAAGCTGTCATCATCAAGACAGTATGGTACTGGCACAAAAACAGACACATGGATCCATGGAACAGAATCGAGAGCCCAGAAATGGACCCTCAACTCTATGGTCAACTTATCTTTGACAGAGCAGGAAGGAATGTCCAATGGCAAAAAGAGAGTCTCTTCAACAACTGGTGTTGGGAGAATTGGACAGCCCCATGCAGAAGAATGACACTGGACCATTTCCTGACACCACACACAGAAGTAGACGCCAAATGGTTGAAAGACCTCAATGTGAGACAGGAGTCCATCAAAATCCTAAAGGAGAACACAGGTAGCAAGCTCTTCGACCTCAGCCGCAGCAACTTCTTCCTAGAAACATCACCAAAGGCACGGGAAGCCAGGGCAAAAATGAACTATTGGGATTTCATCAAGATAAAAAGCTTTGGCACAGCAAAAGAAACAGTCCACAAAACCAAAAGACAACCGACAGAATGGGAGAAATTATTTGCAAATGACATATCCGATAAAGGGCTACTATCCAATATGTATAAAAACTTATCAAACTCAACACCCAAAGAAGAAATAATCCAATCAAGAAATAGGCAGAAGACATGAACAGACATTTTTCCAAAGAAGACATCCAAATGGCCCACAGGCACATGAAAAAGTGCTCAACACGGCTCGGCATCAGGGAAATCCAAATCAAAACCTCAATGAGATACCACCTCACACCCGTCAGAATGGCTCAAATGAACAAGTCAAGGAACGACAGAGGTTGGCGGGGATGTGGAGAAAGGGGAACCCTCCTACACTGGTGGTGGGAATGCAAGCTGGTGCAACCCCTCTGGAAAAGTGTATGTAGGTTCCTCAAACAGTTAAATTAGAGCTACCATTCGATCCAGCAATTGCACTCCTGGGTATTTACCCCAAAGATACAAATGTAGGGACCCGAAGCGGTACGTGCACCCCATTGTTTATAGCAGCAATATCCACAATAGCCAAACGGTGGAAAGAGCCAAGATGTCCATCGACAGATGAATGGATAAAGAAGAGGTGGTATATATATACACAATGGACTATTACGCAGCCATCAAAAGGAATGAGGTGTTGCCATGGACAACGACGTGGATGGAACTGGAGGGTCCGACGATTAGTGAAATAAGTCAATCAGAGAAAGACATGTATCATATGACCTCACTGATATGAGGGATTCTTAATCTCAGGAACAGAGTGAGGCTTGCTGGAGTGGTCGGGGGGGGGGATGGGGTGGCTGGGTGATAGACTTTGGGGAGGGTATGAGCTACGGTGAGCGCTGTGAATTGTGTAAGACTGTTGAATCACAGATCTGTACTTCTGAAACAAAGAACGCAACATATTTTAAGAATAAAGGAAAACAAGGAGACAGCAGGAGAGGAAGAATGAAGGGGAGTTAGTGAGAGGGGGAGACGGACCAGGAGAGATGATGGATTCTGAAAAAAAATCCGAGGTTTCTAGAGGGGAGGTGGGTCGGTGGATTGGTTTGACTGGTGATGGTTATTAAAGAGGGCACATTCTGCATGGAGCACTGTGTGTTAGGAACAAACAATGAATCATGGGACAGTACACCAAAACAAATGATGTAGTACATGGTGATTAACAAAGCAATAAAAAACAAAGACTGTAATAAGAGATGAAGAAGGACACTATATCCTACTTAAAGGGTCTATCCAACAAGAAGATCTCACAATTGTAAATATCTATGCCCCGAACATGGGAGCATCCAATTATATAAGGCAATTAAGAAGAAAAGCAAAGAAACACATTGACCACCATACAATCATAGTGGGGGACTTTAACACCCCCCTGACTGAAATGGCCAGATCATCTAAGCAAAAGATCAACAAGGAAATAAAGACTTTAAATGACACACTGGACCAAATGGACTTCACAGACATATTCAGAACGTTCCATCCCAATGCAACGGAATACACATTCTTCTCTAGTGCCCATGGAACATTCTCCAGAATGGATCACATCCTAGGTCACAAATCAGGTCTCAACCGGTACCCAAAGATTGGGATCATTCCCTGCACATTTTCAGACCACAATGTTTTGAAACTAGAACTCAATCACAAGAGGAGAGTCGGAAAGAACTCAAATACATGGAGGCTAAAGAGCATCCTACGAAAGAATGAATGGGTCAACCAGGAAATTAAAGAAGAATTTAAAAAGTTCATGGAAACCAATGAAAATGAAAACTCAACTGTCCAAAATCTTTGGGATACAGCCAAGGCAGTCCTGCGAGGAAAGTATATAGCAATACAAGCCTTTCTCAAGAAACAAGAAAGGTCTCAAATACACACCCAACCCTACACCTAAAGGAGCTGGAGAAAGAACGGCAAATAAAGCCTAAACCCAGCAGGAGAAGAGAAATCATGCAGTTCAGAGCAGAAATCAATGAAATAGAACCCAGAAGAACAGTAGAAGTGATCAACGGAACTAGGAGCTGGTACTTTGAAAGAATTCACAAGATTGATACACCCCTGTCCAGGCTGATCAAAAAGAAAAGAGAAATGACCCAAATCAACAAAATCATGAATGAAAGAGGAGAGATCACAAACAACACCAAAGAAATACAAACAATTATAAGAACGTAATCTGAGCAACCCTAGGGCAGCAAATTCCATAACCTGGAAGAAATGGGTGCATTCCTAGAGATGTGTCAACTAACAAAACTGACCCAGGAAGAAATAGAAAACATGAACAGTCCTATAACCACGAAGGCAATTGAAGTAGTCATCAAAAACCTTCCAAGAAACCAAAGCCCAGGGCCAGATGGTTTCCCAGGGGAATTCTATCAGACATTTAAAGAAGAATTAATACCTATTCTCCTGAAACTGTTCCAAACAATAGAAATGGAAGGAAAACTTCCAAACTCATTTATGAGGCCACCATTACCTTGATTCCAAAACCAGACAAAGATCCCATCAAAAAGGAGAATTAGAGACCAATATCCTTGATGAACATCGATGCAAAAATTCTCACCAAAACTCTAGCCAAGAGGACCCAACAGTACATGAAAAGGAGTCTTCACCATGACCAAGTGGGATTTATCCCTGGGCTGCAAGGCTGGTTCAACATCCGCAAATCAGTCAACGTGATCAAATACATTAACAAAAGAAAGAACGAGAATCATATGATCCTCCCAAGAGATGCAGAAAAAGCATTGGACAAAGTACAGCAACCTTTCTGGATCAAAACTCTTCAGAGTATAGGGACAGCGGGTACATACCTCAATATCATAAAAGCCATCTACGAAAACGCTACAGCGAATATCATTCTCAATGGGGAAAAGCTGAGATCTTTTCCCCCAAAGTCAGCAACGCGGCAGGGATAGCCACTCTCACCACTGCTATTCAACATAGTATTAGAAGTCCTAGCCACAGCAATCAGACAACAAAAAGTAATCCAAGGCATCCAAATCGGCAGAGAGGAAGTCAAACTCTCACTCTTGGCAGGTGATATGATACTTTATGTGGAAAACCCAAAAGACTCCACCCCAAAACTGCTAGAACACACACAGCAATTCCGTCAAGTAGCAGGCTATAAAATCAATGCACAGGAATCAGTGGCATTCCTATACACCAACAACAAGACAGAAGAGAGACAAATCAAGGAGTCGATCCCATTCACAACTGCACCCAAAACCAGAAGAGACCTAGGAATATATTCATCCCAAGAGGCAAAGGATCTGTACTCAGAAAACTACAAAATACGCAGGAAAGAAATTGAAGAAGACACAAAGAAACGGAAAAACGTTCCATGCTCATGGATTGGGAGAACCAACATTGTGAAGAGGTCAAAGCTACCTAGAGCAATCTACACATGCAATGCAATCCCCATCAAAATACCATCCACTTTTTTCCACGAAATGGAACAAATAATCCTAAAATTTGAATGGAACCTGAAGAGACCCCGAGTAGCCAGAGGAATATTGAGAAAGAAAAGCAAAGCTGGCGGCATCACAATTCTGGACTTCCAGCTCTATGACAAAGCTGTCATCATCAAGACAGTATGGTACTGGCACAAAAACAGACACATGGATCCATGGAACAGAATCGAGAGCCCAGAAATGGACCCTCAACTCTATGGTCAACTTATCTTTGACAGAGCAGGAAGGAATGTCCAATGGCAAAAAGAGAGTCTCTTCAACAACTGGTGTTGGGAGAATTGGACAGCCCCATGCAGAAGAATGACACTGGACCATTTCCTGACACCACACACAGAAGTAGACGCCAAATGGTTGAAAGACCTCAATGTGAGACAGGAGTCCATCAAAATCCTAAAGGAGGACACAGGTAGCAAGCTCTTCGACCTCAGCCGCAGCAACTTCTTCCTAGAAACATCACCAAAGGCACGGGAAGCCAGGGCAAAAATGAACTATTGGGATTTCATCAAGATAAAAAGCTTTGGCACAGCAAAAGAAACAGTCCACAAAACCAAAAGACAACCGACAGAATGGGAGAAATTATTTGCAAATGACATATCAGATAAAGGGCTACTATCCAATATGTATAAAAACTTATCAAACTCAACACGCAAAGAACAAATAATCCAATCAAGAAATAGGCAGAAGACATGAACAGACATTTTTCCAAAGAAGACATCCAAATGGCCCACAGGCACATGAAAAAGTGCTCAACACGGCTCGGCATCAGGGAAATCCAAATCAAAACCTCAATGAGATACCACCTCACACCCGTCAGAATGGCTCAAATGAACAACTCAGGGAACGACAGAGGTTGGCGGGGATGTGGAGAAAGGGGAACCCTCCTACACTGGTGGTGGGAATGCAAGCTGGTGCAACCCCTCTGGAAAGTGTATGGAGGTTCCTCAAACAGTTATAATTAGAGCTACCATTCGATCCAGCAATTGCACTCCTGGGTATTTACCCCAAAGATACAAATGTAGGGACCCGAAGCGGTACGTGCACCCCATTGTTTATAGCAGCAATATCCACAATAGCCAAACGGTGGAAAGAGCCAAGATGTCCATCGACAGATGAATGGATAAAGAAGAGGTGGTATATATATACACAATGGACTATTACGCAGCCATCAAAAGGAATGAGGTGTTGCCATGGACAACGACGTGGATGGAACTGGAGGGTCCGACGATTAGTGAAATAAGTCAATCAGAGAAAGACATGTATCATATGACCTCACTGATATGAGGGATTCTTAATCTCAGGAACAGAGTGAGGCTTGCTGGAGTGGTCGGGGGGGGGATGGGGTGGCTGGGTGATAGACTTTGGGGAGGGTATGAGCTACGGTGAGCGCTGTGAATTGTGTAAGACTGTTGAATCACAGATCTGTACTTCTGAAACAAATAACGCAACATATTTTAAGAATAAAGGAAAACAAGGAGACAGCAGGAGAGGAAGAATGAAGGGGAGTTAGTGAGAGGGGGAGACGGACCAGGAGAGATGATGGATTCTGAAAAAAAATCCGAGGTTTCTAGAGGGGAGGTGGGTCGGTGGATTGGTTTGACTGGTGATGGTTATTAAAGAGGGCACATTCTGCATGGAGCACTGTGTGTTAGGAACAAACAATGAATCATGGGACAGTACACCAAAACAAATGATGTAGTACATGGTGATTAACAAAGCAATAAAAAACAAAGACTGTAATAAGAGATGAAGAAGGACACTATATCCTCCTTAAAGGGTCTATCCAACAAGAAGATCTCACAATTGTAAATATCTATGCCCCGAACATGGGAGCATCCAATTATATAAGGCAATTAAGAAGAAAAGCAAAGAAACACATTGACCACCATACAATCATAGTGGGGGACTTTAACACCCCCCTGACTGAAATGGCCAGATCATCTAAGCAAAAGATCAACAAGGAAATAAAGACTTTAAATGACACCCTGGACCAAATGGACTTCACAGACATATTCAGAACGTTCCATCCCAATGCAACGGAATACACTTTCTTCTCTAGTGCCCATGGAACATTCTCCAGAATGGATCACATCCTAGGTCACAAATCAGGTCTCAACCGGTACCCAAAGATTGGGATCATTCCCTGCACATTTTCAGACCACAATGTTTTGAAACTAGAACTCAATCACAAGAGGAGAGTCGGAAAGAACTCAAATACATGGAGGCTAAAGAGCATCCTACGAAAGAATGAATGGGTCAACCAGGAAATTAAAGAAGAATTTAAAAAGTTCTTGGAAACCAATGAAAATGAAAACTCAACTGTCCAAAATCTTTGGGATACAGCCAAGGCAGTCCTGCGAGGAAAGTATATAGCAATACAAGCCTTTCTCAAGAAACAAGAAAGGTCTCAAATACACACCCAACCCTACACCTAAAGGAGCTGGAGAAAGAACGGCAAATAAAGCCTAAACCCAGCAGGAGAAGAGAAATCATGCAGTTCAGAGCAGAAATCAATGAAATAGAACCCAGAAGAACAGTAGAAGTGATCAACGGAACTAGGAGCTGGTACTTTGAAAGAATTCACAAGATTGATACACCCCTGTCCAGGCTGATCAAAAAGAAAAGAGAAATGACCCAAATCAACAAAATCATGAATGAAAGAGGAGAGATCACAAACAACACCAAAGAAATACAAACAATTATAAGAACGTAATCTGAGCAACCCTAGGGCAGCAAATTCCATAACCTGGAAGAAATGGGTGCATTCCTAGAGATGTGTCAACTAACAAAACTGACCCAGGAAGAAATAGAAAACATGAACAGTCCTATAACCACGAAGGCAATTGAAGTAGTCATCAAAAACCTCCCAAGAAACCAAAGCCCAGGGCCAGATGGTTTCCCAGGGGAATTCTATCAGACATTTAAAGAAGAATTAATACCTATTCTCCTGAAACTGTTCCAAACAATAGAAATGGAAGGAAAACTTCCAAACTCATTTATGAGGCCACCATTACCTTGATTCCAAAACCAGACAAAGATCCCATCAAAAAGGAGAATTAGAGACCAATATCCTTGATGAACATCGATGCAAAAATTCTCACCAAAATACTAGCCAAGAGGACCCAACAGTACATGAAAAGGAGTATTCACCATGACCAAGTGGGATTTATCCCTGGGCTGCAAGGCTGGTTCAACATCCGCAAATCAGTCAACGTGATCAAATACATTAACAAAAGAAAGAACGAGAATCATATGATCCTCCCAAGAGATGCAGAAAAAGCATTGGACAAAGTACAGCAACCTTTCTGGATCAAAACTCTTCAGAGTATAGGGACAGCGGGTACATACCTCAATATCATAAAAGCCATCTACGAAAACGCTACAGCGAATATCATTCTCAATGGGGAAAAGCTGAGATCTTTTCCCCCAAAGTCAGCAACGCGGCAGGGATAGCCACTCTCACCACTGCTATTCAACATAGTATTAGAAGTCCTAGCCACAGCAATCAGACAACAAAAAGTAATCCAAGGCATCCAAATCGGCAGAGAGGAAGTCAAACTCTCACTCTTGGCAGATGATATGATACTTTATGTGGAAAACCCAAAAGACTCCACCCCAAAACTGCTAGAACTCACACAGCAATTCCGTCAAGTAGCAGGCTATAAAATCAATGCACAGGAATCAGTGGCATTCCTATACACCAACAACAAGACAGAAGAGAGACAAATCAAGGAGTCGATCCCATTCACAACTGCACCCAAAACCAGAAGAGACCTAGCAATATATTCATCCCAAGAGGCAAGGGATCTGTACTCAGAAAACTACAAAATACGCAGGAAAGAAATTGAAGAAGACACAAAGAAACGGAAAAACGTTCCATGCTCATGGATTGGGAGAACCAACATTGTGAAGAGGTCAATGCTACCTAGAGCAATCTACACATGCAATGCAATCCCCATCAAAATACCATCCACTTTTTTCCACGAAATGGAACAAATAATCCTAAAATTTGAATGGAACCTGAAGAGACCCCGAGTAGCCAGAGGAATATTGAGAAAGAAAAGCAAAGCTGGCGGCATCACAATTCTGGACTTCCAGCTCTATGACAAAGCTGTCATCATCAAGACAGTATGGTACTGGCACAAAAACAGACACATGGATCCATGGAACAGAATCGAGAGCCCAGAAATGGACCC
The DNA here is from genome assembly GCF_037043125.1 of Eumetopias jubatus. Taxonomy (NCBI): domain Eukaryota; kingdom Metazoa; phylum Chordata; class Mammalia; order Carnivora; family Otariidae; genus Eumetopias; species Eumetopias jubatus. The sequence goes on from NW_028274825.1 coordinate 4,525,461, forward strand.
TCAACTCTATGGTCAACTTATCTTTGACAGAGCAGGAAGGAATGTCCAATGGCAAAAAGAGAGTCTCTTCAACAACTGGTGTTGGGAGAATTGGACAGCCCCATGCAGAAGAATGACACTGGACCATTTCCTGACACCACACACAGAAGTAGACGCCAAATGGTTGAAAGACCTCAATGTGAGACAGGAGTCCATCAAAATCCTAAAGGAGAACACAGGTAGCAAGCTCTTCGACCTCAGCCGCAGCAACTTCTTCCTAGAAACATCACCAAAGGCACGGGAAGCCAGGGCAAAAATGAACTATTGGGATTTCATCAAGATAAAAAGCTTTGGCACAGCAAAAGAAACAGTCCACAAAACCAAAAGACAACCGACAGAATGGGAGAAATTATTTGCAAATGACATATCAGATAAAGGGCTACTATCCAATATGTATAAAAACTTATCAAACTCAACACCCAAAGAACAAATAATCCAATCAAGAAATAGGCAGAAGACATGAACAGACATTTTTCCAAAGAAGACATCCAAATGGCCCACAGGCACATGAAAAAGTGCTCAACACGGCTCGGCATCAGGGAAATCCAAATCCAAACCTCAATGAGATACCACCTCACACCCGTCAGAATGGCTCAAATGAACAAGTCAGGGAACGACAGAGGTTGGCGGGGATGTGGAGAAAGGGGAACCCTCCTACACTGGTGGTGGGAATGCAAGCTGGTGCAACCCCTCTGGAAAAGTGTATGGAGTTTCCTCAAACAGTTATAATTAGAGCTACCATTCGATCCAGCAATTGCACTCCTGGGTATTTACCCCAAAGATACAAATGTAGGGACCCGAAGCGGTACGTGCACCCCATTGTTTATAGCAGCAATATCCACAATAGCCAAACGGTGGAAAGAGCCAAGATGTCCATCGACAGATGAATGGATAAAGAAGAGGTGGTATATATATACACAATGGACTATTACGCAGCCATCAAAAGGAATGAGGTGTTGCCATGGACAACGACGTGGATGGAACTGGAGGGTCCGACGATTAGTGAAATAAGTCAATCAGAGAAAGACATGTATCATATGACCTCACTGATATGAGGGATTCTTAATCTCAGGAACAGAGTGAGGCTTGCTGGAGTGGTCGGGGGGGGGGATGGGGTGGCTGGGTGATAGACTTTGGGGAGGGTATGAGCTACGGTGAGCGCTGTGAATTGTGTAAGACTGTTGAATCACAGATCTGTACTTCTGAAACAAAGAACGCAACATATTTTAAGAATAAAGGAAAACAAGGAGACAGCAGGAGAGGAAGAATGAAGGGGAGTTAGTGAGAGGGGGAGACGGACCAGGAGAGATGATGGATTCTGAAAAAAAATCCGAGGTTTCTAGAGGGGAGGTGGGTCGGTGGATTGGTTTGACTGGTGATGGTTATTAAAGAGGGCACATTCTGCATGGAGCACTGTGTGTTAGGAACAAACAATGAATCATGGGACAGTACACCAAAACAAATGATGTAGTACATGGTGATTAACAAAGCAATAAAAAACAAAGACTGTAATAAGAGATGAAGAAGGACACTATATCCTACTTAAAGGGTCTATCCAACAAGAAGATCTCACAATTGTAAATATCTATGCCCCGAACATGGGAGCATCCAATTATATAAGGCAATTAAGAAGAAAAGCAAAGAAACACATTGACCACCATACAATCATAGTGGGGGACTTTAACACCCCCCTGACTGAAATGGCCAGATCATCTAAGCAAAAGATCAACAAGGAAATAAAGACTTTAAATGACACACTGGACCAAATGGACTTCACAGACATATTCAGAACGTTCCATCCCAATGCAACGGAATACACATTCTTCTCTAGTGCCCATGGAACATTCTCCAGAATGGATCACATCCTAGGTCACAAATCAGGTCTCAACCGGTACCCAAAGATTGGGATCATTCCCTGCACATTTTCAGACCACAATGTTTTGAAACTAGAACTCAATCACAAGAGGAGAGTCGGAAAGAACTCAAATACATGGAGGCTAAAGAGCATCCTACGAAAGAATGAATGGGTCAACCAGGAAATTAAAGAAGAATTTAAAAAGTTCATGGAAACCAATGAAAATGAAAACTCAACTGTCCAAAATCTTTGGGATACAGCCAAGGCAGTCCTGCGAGGAAAGTATATAGCAATACAAGCCTTTCTCAAGAAACAAGAAAGGTCTCAAATACACACCCAACCCTACACCTAAAGGAGCTGGAGAAAGAACGGCAAATAAAGCCTAAACCCAGCAGGAGAAGAGAAATCATGCAGTTCAGAGCAGAAATCAATGAAATAGAACCCAGAAGAACAGTAGAAGTGATCAACGGAACTAGGAGCTGGTACTTTGAAAGAATTCACAAGATTGATACACCCCTGTCCAGGCTGATCAAAAAGAAAAGAGAAATGACCCAAATCAACAACATCATGAATGAAAGAGGAGAGATCACAAACAACACCAAAGAAATACAAACAATTATAAGAACGTAATCTGAGCAACCCTAGGGCAGCAAATTCCATAACCTGGAAGAAATGGGTGCATTCCTAGAGATGTGTCAACTAACAAAACTGACCCAGGAAGAAATAGAAAACATGAACAGTCCTATAACCACGAAGGCAATTGAAGTAGTCATCAAAAACCTCCCAAGAAACCAAAGCCCAGGGCCAGATGGTTTCCCAGGGGAATTCTATCAGACATTTAAAGAAGAATTAATACCTATTCTCCTGAAACTGTTCCAAACAATAGAAATGGAAGGAAAACTTCCAAACTCATTTATGAGGCCACCATTACCTTGATTCCAAAACCAGACAAAGATCCCATCAAAAAGGAGAATTAGAGCCCAATATCCTTGATGAACATCGATGCAAAAATTCTCACCAAAATACTAGCCAAGAGGACCCAACAGTACATGAAAAGGAGTATTCACCATGACCAAGTGGGATTTATCCCTGGGCTGCAAGGCTGGTTCAACATCCGCAAATCAGTCAACGTGATCAAATACATTAACAAAAGAAAGAACGAGAATCATATGATCCTCCCAAGAGATGCAGAAAAAGCATTGGACAAAGTACAGCAAACTTTCTGGATCAAAACTCTTCAGAGTATAGGGACAGCGGGTACATACCTCAATATCATAAAAGCCATCTACGAAAACGCTACAGCGAATATCATTCCTAATGGGGAAAAGCTGAGATCTTTTCCCCCAAAGTCAGCAACGCGGCAGGGATAGCCACTCTCACCACTGCTATTCAACATAGTATTAGAAGTCCTAGCCACAGCAATCAGACAACAAAAAGTAATCCAAGGCATCCAAATCGGCAGAGAGGAAGTCAAACTCTCACTCTTGGCAGATGATATGATACTTTATGTGGAAAACCCAAAAGACTCCACCCCAAAACTGCTAGAACTCACACAGCAATTCCGTCAAGTAGCAGGCTATAAAATCAATGCACAGGAATCAGTGGCATTCCTATACAACAACAACAAGACAGAAGAGAGACAAATCAAGGAGTCGATCCCATTCACAACTGCACCCAAAACCAGAAGAGACCTAGCAATATATTGAACCCAAGAGGCAAGGGATCTGTACTCAGAAAACTACAAAATACGAAGGAAAGAAATTGAAGAAGACACAAAGAAACGGAAAAACGTTCCATGCTCATGGATTGGGAGAACCAACACTGTGAAGAGGTCAATGCTACCTAGAGCAATCTACCCATGCAATGCAATCCCCATCAAAATACCATCCACTTTTTTCCACGAAATGGAACAAATAATCCTAAAATTTGAATGGAACCTGAAGAGACCCCGAGTAGCCAGAGGAATATTGAGAAAGAAAAGCAAAGCTGGCGGCATCACAATTCTGGACTTCCAGCTCTATGACAAAGCTGTCATCATCAAGACAGTATGGTACTGGCACAAAAACAGACACATGGATCCATGGAACAGAATCGAGAGCCCAGAAATGGACCCTCAACTCTATGGTCAACTTATCTTTGACAGAGCAGGAAGGAATGTCCAATGGCAAAAAGAGAGTCTCTTCAACAACTGGTGTTGGGAGAATTGGACAGCCCCATGCAGAAGAATGACACTGGACCATTTCCTGACACCACACAGAGAAGTAGACGCCAAATGGTTGAAAGACCTCAATGTGAGACAGGAGTCCATCAAAATCCTAAAGGAGAACACAGGTAGCAAGCTCTTCGACCTCAGCCGCAGCAACTTCTTCCTAGAAACATCACCAAAGGCACGGGAAGCCAGGGCAAAAATGAACTATTGGGATTTCATCAAGATAAAAAGCTTTGGCACAGCAAAAGAAACAGTCCACAAAACCAAAAGACAACCGACAGAATGGGAGAAATTATTTGCAAATGACATATCAGATAAAGGGCTACTATCCAATATGTATAAAAACTTATCAAACTCAACACCCAAAGAACAAATAATCCAATCAAGAAATAGGCAGAAGACATGAACAGACATTTTTCCAAAGAAGACATCCAAATGGCCCACAGGCACATGAAAAAGTGTTCAACACGGCTCGGCATCAGGGAAATCCAAATCAAAACCTCAATGAGATACCACCTCACACCCGTCAGAATGGCTCAAATGAACAAGTCAGGGAACGACAGAGGTTGGCGGGGATGTGGAGAAAGGGGAACCCGCCGACACTGGTGGTGGGAATGCAAGCTGGTGCAACCCCTCTGGAAAAGTGTATGGAGGTTCCTCAAACAGTTATAATTAGAGCTACCATTCGATCCAGCAATTGCACTCCTGGGTATTTACCCCAAAGATACAAATGTAGGGACCCGAAGCGGTACGTGCACCCCATTGTTTATAGCAGCAATATCCACAATAGCCAAACGGTGGAAAGAGCCAAGATGTCCATCGACAGATGAATGGATAAAGAAGAGGTGGTATATATATACACAATGGACTATTACGCAGCCATCAAAAGGAATGAGGTGTTGCCATGGACAACGACGTGGATGGAACTGGAGGGTCCGACGATTAGTGAAATAAGTCAATCAGAGAAAGACATGTATCATATGACCTCACTGATATGAGGGATTCTTAATCTCAGGAACAGAGTGAGGCTTGCTGGAGTGGTCGGGGGGGGGGATGGGGTGGCTGGGTGATAGACTTTGGGGAGGGTATGAGCTACGGTGAGCGCTGTGAATTGTGTAAGACTGTTGAATCACAGATCTGTACTTCTGAAACAAAGAACGCAACATATTTTAAGAATAAAGGAAAACAAGGAGACAGCAGGAGAGGAAGAATGAAGGGGAGTTAGTGAGAGGGGGAGACGGACCAGGAGAGATGATGGATTCTGAAAAAAAATCCGAGGTTTCTAGAGGGGAGGTGGGTCGGTGGATTGGTTTGACTGGTGATGGTTATTAAAGAGGGCACATTCTGCATGGAGCACTGTGTGTTAGGAACAAACAATGAATCATGGGACAGTACACCAAAACAAATGATGTAGTACATGGTGATTAACAAAGCAATAAAAAACAAAGACTGTAATAAGAGATGAAGAAGGACACTATATCCTACTTAAAGGGTCTATCCAACAAGAAGATCTCACAATTGTAAATATCTATGCCCCGAACATGGGAGCATCCAATTATATAAGGCAATTAAGAAGAAAAGCAAAGAAACACATTGACCACCATACAATCATAGTGGGGGAATTTAACACACCCCTGACTGAAATGGCCAGATCATCTAAGCAAAAGATCAACAAGGAAATAAAGACTTTAAATGACACACTGGACCAAATGGACTTCACAGACATATTCAGAACGTTCCATCCCAATGCAACGGAATACACATTCTTCTCTAGTGCCCATGGAACATTCTCCAGAATGGATCACATCCTAGGTCACAAATCAGGTCTCAACCGGTACCCAAAGATTGGGATCATTCCCTGCACATTTTCAGACCACAATGTTTTGAAACTAGAACTCAATCACAAGAGGAGAGTCGGAAAGAACTCAAATACATGGAGGCTAAAGAGCATCCTACGAAAGAATGAATGGGTCAACCAGGAAATTAAAGAAGAATTTAAAAAGTTCATGGAAACCAATGAAAATGAAAACTCAACTGTCCAAAATCTTTGGGATACAGCCAAGGCAGTCCTGCGAGGAAAGTATATAGCAATACAAGCCTTTCTCAAGAAACAAGAAAGGTCTCAAATACACACCCAACCCTACACCTAAAGGAGCTGGAGAAAGAACGGCAAATAAAGCCTAAACCCAGCAGGAGAAGAGAAATCATGCAGTTCAGAGCAGAAATCAATGAAATAGAACCCAGAAGAACAGTAGAAGTGATCAACGGAACTAGGAGCTGGTACTTTGAAAGAATTCACAAGATTGATACACCCCTGTCCAGGCTGATCAAAAAGAAAAGAGAAATGACCCAAATCAACAAAATCATGAATGAAAGAGGAGAGATCACAAACAACACCAAAGAAATACAAACAATTATAAGAACGTAATCTGAGCAACCCTAGGGCAGCAAATTCCATAACCTGGAAGAAATGGGTGCATTCCTAGAGATGTGTCAACTAACAAAACTGACCCAGGAAGAAATAGAAAACATGAACAGTCCTATAACCACGAAGGCAATTGAAGTAGTCATCAAAAACCTCCCAAGAAACCAAAGCCCAGGGCCAGATGGTTTCCCAGGGGAATTCTATCAGACATTTAAAGAAGAATTAATACCTATTCTCCTGAAACTGTTCCAAACAATAGAAATGGAAGGAAAACTTCCAAACTCATTTATGAGGCCACCATTACCTTGATTCCAAAACCAAACAAAGATCCCATCAAAAAGGAGAATTAGAGACCAATATCCTTGATGAACATCGATGCAAAAATTCTCACCAAAATACTAGCCAAGAGGACCCAACAGTACATGAAAAGGAGTATTCACCATGACCAAGTGGGATTTATCCCTGGGCTGCAAGGCTGGTTCAACATCCGCAAATCAGTCAACGTGATCAAATACATTAACAAAAGAAAGAACGAGAATCATATGATCCTCCCAAGAGATGCAGAAAAAGCATTGGACAAAGTACAGCAACCTTTCTGGATCAAAACTCTTCAGAGTATAGGGACAGCGGGTACATACCTCAATATCATAAAAGCCATCTACGAAAACGCTACAGCGAATATCATTCTCAATGGGGAAAAGCTGAGATCTTTTCCCCCAAAGTCAGCAACGCGGCAGGGATAGCCACTCTCACCACTGCTATTCAACATAGTATTAGAAGTCCTAGCCACAGCAATCAGACAACAAAAAGTAATCCAAGGCATCCAAATCGGCAGAGAGGAAGTCAAACTCTCACTCTTGGCAGATGATATGATACTTTATGTGGAAAACCCAAAAGACTCCACCCCAAAATTGCTAGAACTCACACAGCAATTCCGTCAAGTAGCAGGCTATAAAATCAATGCACAGGAATCAGTGGCATTCCTATACAACAACAACAAGACAGAAGAGAGACAAATCAAGGAGTCGATCCCATTCACAACTGCACCCAAAACCAGAAGAGACCTAGGAATATATTGAACCCAAGAGGCAAGGGATCTGTACTCAGAAAACTACAAAATACGAAGGAAAGAAATTGAAGAAGACACAAAGAAACGGAAAAATGTTCCATGCTCATGGATTGGGAGAACCAACACTGTGAAGAGGTCAATGCTACCTAGAGCAATCTACACATGCAATGCAATCCCCATCAAAATACCATCCACTTTTTTCCACGAAATGGAACAAATAATCCTAAAATTTGAATGGAACCTGAAGAGACCCCGAGTAGCCAGAGGAATATTGAGAAAGAAAAGCAAAGCTGGCGGCATCACAATTCTGGACTTCCAGCTCTATGACAAAGCTGTCATCATCAAGACAGTATGGTACTGGCACAAAAACAGACACATGGATCCATGGAACAGAATCGAGAGCCCAGAAATGGACCCTCAACTCTATGGTCAACTTATCTTTGACAGAGCAGGAAGGAATGTCCAATGGCAAAAAGAGAGTCTCTTCAACAACTGGTGTTGGGAGAATTGGACAGCCCCATGCAGAAGAATGACACTGGACCATTTCCTGACACCACACACAGAAGTAGACGCCAAATGGTTGAAAGACCTCAATGTGAGACAGGAGTCCATCAAAATCCTAAAGGAGAACACAGGTAGCAAGCTCTTCGACCTCAGCCGCAGCAACTTCTTCCTAGAAACATCACCAAAGGCACGGGAAGCCAGGGCAAAAATGAACTATTGGGATTTCATCAAGATAAAAAGCTTTGGCACAGCAAAAGAAACAGTCCACAAAACCAAAAGACAACCGACAGAATGGGAGAAATTATTTGCAAATGACATATCAGATAAAGGGCTACTATCCAATATGTATAAAAACTTATCAAACTCAACACCCAAAGAACAAATAATCCAATCAAGAAATAGGCAGAAGACATGAACAGACATTTTTCCAAAGAAGACATCCAAATGGCCCACAGGCACATGAAAAAGTGCTCAACACGGCTCGGCATCAGGGAAATCCAAATCAAAACCTCAATGAGATACCACCTCACACCCGTCAGAATGGCTCAAATGAACAAGTCAGGGAACGACAGAGGTTGGCGGGGATGTGGAGAAAGGGGAACCCTCCTACACTGGTGGTGGGAATGCAAGCTGGTGCAACCCCTCTGGAAAAGTGTATGTAGGTTCCTCAAACAGTTAAATTAGAGCTACCATTCGATCCAGCAATTGCACTCCTGGGTATTTACCCCAAAGATACAAATGTAGGGACCCGAAGCGGTACGTGCACCCCATTGTTTATAGCAGCAATATCCACAATAGCCAAACGGTGGAAAGAGCCAAGATGTCCATCGACAGATGAATGGATAAAGAAGAGGTGGTATATATATACACAATGGACTATTACGCAGCCATCAAAAGGAATGAGGTGTTGCCATGGACAACGACGTGGATGGAACTGGAGGGTCCGACGATTAGTGAAATAAGTCAATCAGAGAAAGACATGTATCATATGACCTCACTGATATGAGGGATTCTTAATCTCAGGAACAGAGTGAGGCTTGCTGGAGTGGTCGGGGGGGGGGATGGGGTGGCTGGGTGATAGACTTTGGGGAGGGTATGAGCTACGGTGAGCGCTGTGAATTGTGTAAGACTGTTGAATCACAGATCTGTACTTCTGAAACAAATAACGCAACATATTTTAAGAATAAAGGAAAACAAGGAGACAGCAGGAGAGGAAGAATGAAGGGGAGTTAGTGAGAGGGGGAGACGGACCAGGAGAGATGATGGATTCTGAAAAAAAATCCGAGGTTTCTAGAGGGGAGGTGGGTCGGTGGATTGGTTTGACTGGTGATGGTTATTAAAGAGGGCACATTCTGCATGGAGCACTGTGTGTTAGGAACAAACAATGAATCATGGGACAGTACACCAAAACAAATGATGTAGTACATGGTGATTAACAAAGCAATAAAAAACAAAGACTGTAATAAGAGATGAAGAAGGACACTATATCCTACTTAAAGGGTCTATCCAACAAGAAGATCTCACAATTGTAAATATCTATGCCCCGAACATGGGAGCATCCAATTATATAAGGCAATTAAGAAGAAAAGCAAAGAAACACATTGACCACCATACAATCATAGTGGGGGACTTTAACACCCCCCTGACTGAAATGGCCAGATCATCTAAGCAAAAGATCAACAAGGAAATAAAGACTTTAAATGACACACTGGACCAAATGGACTTCACAGACATATTCAGAACGTTCCATCCCAATGCAACGGAATACACTTTCTTCTCTAGTGCCCATGGAACATTCTCCAGAATGGATCACATCCTAGGTCACAAATCAGGTCTCAACCGGTACCCAAAGATTGGGATCATTCCCTGCACATTTTCAGACCACAATGCTTTGAAACTAGAATTCAATCACAAGAGGAAAGTGGGAAAGAACTCAAATACATGGAGGCTAAAGAGCATCCTACGAAAGAATGAATGGGTCAACCAGGAAATTAAAGAAGAATTTAAAAAGTTCTTGGAAACCAATGAAAATGAAAACTCAACTGTCCAAAATCTTTGGGATACAGCCAAGGCAGTCCTGCGAGGAAAGTATATAGCAATACAAGCCTTTCTCAAGAAACAAGAAAGGTCTCAAATACACACCCAACCCTACACCTAAAGGAGCTGGAGAAAGAACTGCAAATAAAGCCTAAACCCAGCAGGAGAAGAGAAATCATGCAGTTCAGAGCAGAAATCAATGAAATAGAACCCAGAAGAACAGTAGAAGTGATCAACGGAACTAGGAGCTGGTACTTTGAAAGAATTCACAAGATTGATACACCCCTGTCCAGGCTGATCAAAAAGAAAAGAGAAATGACCCAAATCAACAAAATCATGAATGAAAGAGGAGAGATCACAAACAACACCAAAGAAATACAAACAATTATAAGAACGTAATCTGAGCAACCCTAGGGCAGCAAATTCCATAACCTGGAAGAAATGGGTGCATTCCTAGAGATGTGTCAACTAACAAAACTGACCCAGGAAGAAATAGAAAACATGAACAGTCCTATAACCACGAAGGCAATTGAAGTAGTCATCAAAAACCTCCCAAGAAACCAAAGCCCAGGGCCAGATGGTTTCCCAGGGGAATTCTATCAGACATTTAAAGAAGAATTAATACCTATTCTCCTGAAACTGTTCCAAACAATAGAAATGGAAGGAAAACTTCCAAACTCATTTATGAGGCCACCATTACCTTGATTCCAAAACCAGACAAAGATCCCATCAAAAAGGAGAATTAGAGACCAATATCCTTGATGAACATCGATGCAAAAATTCTCACCAAAATACTAGCCAAGAGGACCCAACAGTACATGAAAAGGAGTATTCACCATGACCAAGTGGGATTTATCCCTGGGCTGCAAGGCTGGTTCAACATCCGCAAATCAGTCAACGTGATCAAATACATTAACAAAAGAAAGAACGAGAATCATATGATCCTCCCAAGAGATGCAGAAAAAGCATTGGACAAAGTACAGCAACCTTTCTGGATCAAAACTCTTCAGAGTATAGGGACAGCGGGTACATACCTCAATATCATAAAAGCCATCTACGAAAACGCTACAGCGAATATCATTCTCAATGGGGAAAAGCTGAGATCTTTTCCCCCAAAGTCAGCAACGCGGCAGGGATAGCCACTCTCACCACTGCTATTCAACATAGTATTAGAAGTCCTAGCCACAGCAATCAGACAACAAAAAGTAATCCAAGGCATCCAAATCGGCAGAGAGGAAGTCAAACTCTCACTCTTGGCAGATGATATGATACTTTATGTGGAAAACCCAAAAGACTCCACCCCAAAACTGCTAGAACTCACACAGCTATTCCGTCAAGTAGCAGGCTATAAAATCAATGCACAGGAATCAGTGGCATTCCTATACAACAACAACAAGACAGAAGAGAGACAAATCAAGGAGTCGATCCCATTCACAACTGCACCCAAAACCAGAAGAGACCTAGCAATATATTGAACCCAAGAGGCAAGGGATCTGTACTCAGAAAACTACAAAATACGCAGGAAAGAAATTGAAGAAGACACAAAGAAACGGAAAAACGTTCCATGCTCATGGATTGGGAGAACCAACACTGTGAAGAGGTCAATGCTACCTAGAGCAATCTACACATGCAATGCAATCCCCATCAAAATACCATCCACTTTTTTCCACGAAATGGAACAAATAACCCTAAAATTTGAATGGAACCTGAAGAGACCCCGAGTAGCCAGAGGAATATTGAGAAAGAAAAGCAAAGTTGGCGGCATCACAATTCTGGACTTCCAGCTCTATGACAAAGCTGTCATCATCAAGACAGTATGGTACTGGCACAAAAACAGACACATGGATCCATGGAACAGAATCGAGAGCCCAGAAATGGACCCTCAACTCTATGGTCAACTTATCTTTGACAGAGCAGGAAGGAATGTCCAATGGCAAAAAGAGAGTCTCTTCAACAACTGGTGTTGGGAGAATTGGACAGCCCCATGCAGAAGAATGACACTGGACCATTTCCTGACACCACACACAGAAGTAGACGCCAAATGTTTGAAAGACCTCAATGTGAGACAGGAGTCCATCAAAATCCTAAAGGAGGACACAGGTAGCAAGCTCTTCGACCTCAGCCGCAGCAACTTCTTCCTAGAAACATCACCAAAGGCACGGGAAGCCAGGGCAAAAATGAACTATTGGGATTTCATCAAGATAAAAAGCTTTGGCACAGCAAAAGAAACAGTCCACAAAACCAAAAGACAACCGACAGAATGGGAGAAATTATTTGCAAATGACATATCAGATAAAGGGCTACTATCCAATATGTATAAAAACTTATCAAACTCAACACCCAAAGAACAAATAATCCAATCAAGAAATAGGCAGAAGACATGAACAGACATTTTTCCAAAGAAGACATCCAAATGGCCCACAGGCACATGAAAAAGTGCTCAACACGGCTCGGCATCAGGGAAATCCAAATCAAAACCTCAATGAGATACCACCTCACACCCGTCAGAATGGCTCAAATGAACAAGTCAGGGAACGACAGAGGTTGGCGGGGATGTGGAGAAAGGGGAACCCTCCTACACTGGTGGTGGGAATGCAAGCTGGTGCAACCCCTCTGGAAAAGTGTATGTAGGTTCCTCAAACAGTTATAATTAGAGCTACCATTCGATCCAGCAATTGCACTCCTGGGTATTTACCCCAAAGATACAAATGTAGGGACCCGAAGCGGTACGTGCACCCCATTGTTTATAGCAGCAATATCCACAATAGCCAAACGGTGGAAAGAGCCAAGATGTCCATCGACAGATGAATGGATAAAGAAGAGGTGGTATATATATACACAATGGACTATTACGCAGCCATCAAAAGGAATGAGGTGTTGCCATGGACAACGACGTGCATGGAACTGGAGGGTCCGACGATTAGTGAAATAAGTCAATCAGAGAAAGACATGTATCATATGACCTCACTGATATGAGGGATTCTTAATCTCAGGAACAGAGTGAGGCTTGCTGGAGTGGTCGGGGGGGGGATGGGGTGGCTGGGTGATAGACTTTGGGGAGGGTATGAGCTACGGTGAGCGCTGTGAATTGTGTAAGACTGTTGAATCACAGATCTGTACTTCTGAAACAAATAACGCAACATATTTTAAGAATAAAGGAAAACAAGGAGACAGCAGGAGAGGAAGAATGAAGGGGAGTTAGTGAGAGGGGGAGACGGACCAGGAGAGATGATGGATTCTGAAAAAAAATCCGAGGTTTCTAGAGGGGAGGTGGGTCGGTGGATTGGTTTGACTGGTGATGGTTATTAAAGAGGGCACATTCTGCATGGAGCACTGTGTGTTAGGAACAAACAATGAATCATGGGACAGTACACCAAAACAAATGATGTAGTACATGGTGATTAACAAAGCAATAAAAAACAAAGACTGTAATAAGAGATGAAGAAGGACACTATATCCTACTTAAAGGGTCTATCCAACAAGAAGATCTCACAATTGTAAATATCTATGCCCCGAACATGGGAGCATCCAATTATATAAGGCAATTAAGAAGAAAAGCAAAGAAACACATTGACCACCATACAATCATAGTGGGGGACTTTAACACCCCCCTGACTGAAATGGCCAGATCATCTAAGCAAAAGATCAACAAGGAAATAAAGACTTTAAATGACACACTGGACCAAATGGACTTCACAGACATATTCAGAACGTTCCATCCCAATGCAACGGAATACACATTCTTCTCTAGTGCCCATGGAACATTCTCCAGAATGGATTACATCCTAGGTCACAAATCAGGTCTCAACCGGTACCCAAAGATTGGGATCATTCCCTGCACATTTTCAGACCACAATGTTTTGAAACTAGAACTCAATCACAAGAGGAGAGTCGGAAAGAACTCAAATACATGGAGGCTAAAGAGCATCCTACGAAAGAATGAATGGGTCAACCAGGAAATTAAAGAAGAATTTAAAAAGTTCTTGGAAACCAATGAAAATGAAAACTCAACTGTCCAAAATCTTTGGGATACAGCCAAGGCAGTCCTGCGAGGAAAGTATATAGCAATACAAGCCTTTCTCAAGAAACAAGAAAGGTCTCAAATACACACCCAACCCTACACCTAAAGGAGCTGGAGAAAGAACGGCAAATAAAGCCTAAACCCAGCAGGAGAAGAGAAATCATGCAGTTCAGAGCAGAAATCAATGAAATAGAACCCAGAAGAACAGTAGAAGTGATCAACGGAACTAGGAGCTGGTACTTTGAAAGAATTCACAAGATTGATACACCCCTGTCCAGGCTGATCAAAAAGAAAAGAGAAATGACCCAAATCAACAAAATCATGAATGAAAGAGGAGAGATCACAAACAACACCAAAGAAATACAAACAATTATAAGAACGTAATCTGAGCAACCCTAGGGCAGCAAATTCCATAACCTGGAAGAAATGGGTGCATTCCTAGAGCTGTGTCAACTAACAAAACTGACCCAGGAAGAAATAGAAAACATGAACAGTCCTATAACCACGAAGGCAATTGAAGTAGTCATCAAAAACCTCCCAAGAAACCAAAGCCCAGGGCCAGATGGTTTCCCAGGGGAATTCTATCAGACATTTAAAGAAGAATTAATACCTATTCTCCTGAAACTGTTCCAAACAATAGAAATGGAAGGAAAACTTCCAAACTCATTTATGAGGCCACCATTACCTTGATTCCAAAACCAGACAAAGATCCCATCAAAAAGGAGAATTAGAGACCAATATCCTTGATGAACATCGATGCAAAAATTCTCACCAAAATACTAGCCAAGAGGACCCAACAGTACATGAAAAGGAGTATTCACCATGACCAAGTGGGATTTATCCCTGGGCTGCAAGGCTGGTTCAACATCCGCAAATCAGTCAACGTGATCAAATACATTAACAAAAGAACTAACGAGAATCATATGATCCTCCCAAGAGATGCAGAAAAAGCATTGGACAAAGTACAGCAACCTTTCTGGATCAAAACTCTTCAGAGTATAGGGACAGCGGGTACATACCTCAATATCATAAAAGCCATCTACGAAAACGCTACAGCGAATATCATTCTCAATGGGGAAAAGCTGAGATCTTTTCCCCCAAAGTCAGCAACGCGGCAGGGATAGCCACTCTCACCACTGCTATTCAACATAGTATTAGAAGTCCTAGCCACAGCAATCAGACAACAAAAAGTAATCCAAGGCATCCAAATCGGCAGAGAGGAAGTCAAACTCTCACTCTTGGCAGATGATATGATACTTTATGTGGAAAACCCAAAAGACTCCACCCCAAAACTGCTAGAACTCACACAGCAATTCCGTCAAGTAGCAGGCTATAAAATCAATGCACAGGAATCAGTGGCATTCCTATACAACAACAACAAGACAGAAGAGAGACAAATCAAGGAGTCGATCCCATTCACAACTGCACCCAAAACCAGAAGAGACCTAGGAATATATTGAACCCAAGAGGCAAGGGATCTGTACTCAGAAAACTACAAAATACGCAGGAAAGAAATTGAAGAAGACACAAAGAAACGGAAAAACGTTCCATGCTCATGGATTGGGAGAACCAACACTGTGAAGAGGTCAATGCTACCTAGAGCAATCTACACATGCAATGCAATCCCCATCAAAATACCATCCACTTTTTTCCACGAAATGGAACAAATAATCCTAAAATTTGAATGGAACCTGAAGAGACCCCGAGTAGCCAGAGGAATATTGAGAAAGAAAAGCAAAGCTGGCGGCATCACAATTCTGGACTTCCAGCTCTATGACAAAGCTGTCATCATCAAGACAGTATGGTACTGGCACAAAAACAGACACATGGATCCATGGAACAGAATCGAGAGCCCAGAAATGGACCCTCAACTCTATGGTCAACTTATCTTTGACAGAGCAGGAAGGAATGTCCAATGGCAAAAAGAGAGTCTCTTCAACAACTGGTGTTGGGAGAATTGGACAGCCCCATGCAGAAGAATGACACTGGACCATTTCCTGACACCACACACAGAAGTAGACGCCAAATGTTTGAAAGACCTCAATGTGAGACAGGAGTCCATCAAAATCCTAAAGGAGGACACAGGTAGCAAGCTCTTCGACCTCAGCCGCAGCAACTTCTTCCTAGAAACATCACCAAAGGCACGGGAAGCCAGGGCAAAAATGAACTATTGGGATTTCATCAAGATAAAAAGCTTTGGCACAGCAAAAGAAACAGTCCACAAAACCAAAAGACAACCGACAGAATGGGAGAAATTATTTGCAAATGACATATCAGATAAAGGGCTACTATCCAATATGTATAAAAACTTATCAAACTCAACACCCAAAGAACAAATAATCCAATCAAGAAATAGGCAGAAGACATGAACAGACATTTTTCCAAAGAAGACATCCAAATGGCCCACAGGCACATGAAAAAGTGCTCAACACGGCTCGGCATCAGGGAAATCCAAATCAAAACCTCAATGAGATACCACCTCACACCCGTCAGAATGGCTCAAATGAACAAGTCAGGGAACGACAGAGGTTGGCGGGGATGTGGAGAAAGGGGAACCCTCCTACACTGGTGGTGGGAATGCAAGCTGGTGCAACCCCTCTGGAAAAGTGTATGTAGGTTCCTCAAACAGTTATAATTAGAGCTACCATTCGATCCAGCAATTGCACTCCTGGGTATTTACCCCAAAGATACAAATGTAGGGACCCGAAGCGGTACGTGCACCCCATTGTTTATAGCAGCAATATCCACAATAGCCAAACGGTGGAAAGAGCCAAGATGTCCATCGACAGATGAATGGATAAAGAAGAGGTGGTATATATATACACAATGGACTATTACGCAGCCATCAAAAGGAATGAGGTGTTGCCATGGACAACGACGTGGATGGAACTGGAGGGTCCGACGATTAGTGAAATAAGTCAATCAGAGAAAGACATGTATCATATGACCTCACTGATATGAGGGATTCTTAATCTCAGGAACAGAGTGAGGCTTGCTGGAGTGGTCGGGGGGGGGATGGGGTGGCTGGGTGATAGACTGTGGGGAGGGTATGAGCTACGGTGAGCGCTGTGAATTGTGTAAGACTGTTGAATCACAGATCTGTACTTCTGAAACAAATAACGCAACATATTTTAAGAATAAAGGAAAACAAGGAGACAGCAGGAGAGGAAGAATGAAGGGGAGTTAGTGAGAGGGGGAGACGGACCAGGAGAGATGATGGATTCTGAAAAAAAATCCGAGGTTTCTAGAGGGGAGGTGGGTCGGTGGATTGGTTTGACTGGTGATGGTTATTAAAGAGGGCACATTCTGCATGGAGCACTGTGTGTTAGGAACAAACAATGAATCATGGGACAGTACACCAAAACAAATGATGTAGTACATGGTGATTAACAAAGCAATAAAAAACAAAGACTGTAATAAGAGATGAAGAAGGACACTATACCCTACTTAAAGGGTCTATCCAACAAGAAGATCTCACAATTGTAAATATCTATGCCCCGAACATGGGAGCATCCAATTATATAAGGCAATTAAGAAGAAAAGCATAGAAACACATTGACCACCATACAATCATAGTGGGGGACTTTAACACCCCCCTGACTGAAATGGCCAGATCATCTAAGCAAAAGATCAACAAGGAAATAAAGACTTTAAATGACACACTGGACCAAATGGACTTCACAGACATATTCAGAACGTTCCATCCCAATGCAACGGAATACACTTTCTTCTCTAGTGCCCATGGAACATTCTCCAGAATGGATCACATCCTAGGTCACAAATCAGGTCTCAACCGGTTCCCAAAGATTTGGATCATTCCCTGCACATTTTCAGACCACAATGCTTTGAAACTAGAATTCAATCACAAGAGGAAAGTGGGAAAGAACTCAAATACATGGAGGCTAAAGAGCATCCTACGAAAGAATGAATGGGTCAACCAGGAAATTAAAGAAGAATTTAAAAAGTTCATGGAAACCAATGAAAATGAAAACTCAACTGTCCAAAATCTTTGGGATACAGCCAAGGCAGTCCTGCGAGGAAAGTATATAGCAATACAAGCCTTTCTCAAGAAACAAGAAAGGTCTCAAATACACACCCAACCCTACACCTAAAGGAGCTGGAGAAAGAACGGCAAATAAAGCCTAAACCGAGCAGGAGAAGAGAAATCATGCAGTTCAGAGCAGAAATCAATGAAATAGAACCCAGAAGAACAGTAGAAGTGATCAACGGAACTAGGAGCTGGTACTTTGAAAGAATTCACAAGATTGATACACCCCTGTCCAGGCTGATCAAAAAGAAAAGAGAAATGACCCAAATCAACAAAATCATGAATGAAAGAGGAGAGATCACAAACAACACCAAAGAAATACAAACAATTATAAGAACGTAATCTGAGCAACCCTAGGGCAGCAAATTCCATAACCTGGAAGAAATGGGTGCATTCCTAGAGATGTGTCAACTAACAAAACTGACCCAGGAAGAAATAGAAAACATGAACAGTCCTATAACCACGAAGGCAATTGAAGTAGTCATCAAAAACCTCCCAAGAAACCAAAGCCCAGGGCCAGATGGTTTCCCAGGGGAATTCTATCAGACATTTAAAGAAGAATTAATACCTATTCTCCTGAAACTGTTCCAAACAATAGAAATGGAAGGAAAACTTCCAAACTCATTTATGAGGCCACCATTACCTTGATTCCAAAACCAGACAAAGATCCCATCAAAAAGGAGAATTAGAGACCAATATCCTTGATGAACATCGATGCAAAAATTCTCACCAAAATACTAGCCAAGAGGACCCAACAGTACATGAAAAGGAGTATTCACCATGACCAAGTGGGATTTATCCCTGGGCTGCAAGGCTGGTTCAACATCCGCAAATCAGTCAACGTGATCAAATGCATTAACAAAAGAAAGAACGAGAATCATATGATCCTCCCAAGAGATGCAGAAAAAGCATTGGACAAAGTACAGCAACCTTTCTGGATCAAAACTCTTCAGAGTATAGGGACAGCGGGTACATACCTCAATATCATAAAAGCCATCTACGAAAACGCTACAGCGAATATCATTCTCAATGGGGAAAAGCTGAGATCTTTTCCCCCAAAGTCAGCAACGCGGCAGGGATAGCCACTCTCACCACTGCTATTCAACATAGTATTAGAAGTCCTAGCCACAGCAATCAGACAACAAAAAGTAATCCAAGGCATCCAAATCGGCAGAGAGGAAGTCAAACTCTCACTCTTGGCAGATGATATGATACTTTATGTGGAAAACCCAAAAGACTCCACCCCAAAACTGCTAGAACTCACACAGCAATTCCGTCAAGTAGCAGGCTATAAAATCAATGCACAGGAATCAGTGGCATTCCTATACACCAACAACAAGACAGAAGAGAGACAAATCAAGGAGTCGATCCCATTCACAACTGCACCCAAAACCAGAAGAGACCTAGGAATATATTCATCCCAAGAGGCAAAGGATCTGTACTCAGAAAACTACAAAATACGCAGGAAAGAAATTGAAGAAGACACAAAGAAACGGAAAAACGTTCCATGCTCATGGATTGGGAGAACCAACATTGTGAAGAGGTCAATGCTACCTAGAGCAATCTACACATGCAATGCAATCCCCATCAAAATACCATCCACTTTTTTCCACGAAATGGAACAAATAATCCTAAAATTTGAATGGAACCTGAAGAGACCCCGAGTAGCCAGAGGAATATTGAGAAAGAAAAGCAAAGCTGGCGGCATCACAATTCTGGACTTCCAGCTCTATGACAAAGCTGTCATCATCAAGACAGTATGGTACTGGCACAAAAACAGACACATGGATCCATGGAACAGAATCGAGAGCCCAGAAATGGACCCTCAACTCTATGGTCAACTTATCTTTGACAGAGCAGGAAGGAATGTCCAATGGCAAAAAGAGAGTCTCTTCAACAACTGGTGTTGGGAGAATTGGACAGCCCCATGCAGAAGAATGACACTGGACCATTTCCTGACACCACACACAGAAGTAGACGCCAAATGGTTGAAAGACCTCAATGTGAGACAGGAGTCCATCAAAATCCTAAAGGAGAACACAGGTAGCAAGCTCTTCGACCTCAGCCGCAGCAACTTCTTCCTAGAAACATCACCAAAGGCACGGGAAGCCAGGGCAAAAATGAACTATTGGGATTTCATCAAGATAAAAAGCTTTGGCACAGCAAAAGAAACAGTCCACAAAACCAAAAGACAACCGACAGAATGGGAGAAATTATTTGCAAATGACATATCAGATAAAGGGCTACTATCCAATATGTATAAAAACTTATCAAACTCAACACCCAAAGAACAAATAATCCAATCAAGAAATAGGCAGAAGACATGAACAGACATTTTTCCAAAGAAGACATCCAAATGGCCCACAGGCACATGAAAAAGTGCTCAACACGGCTCGGCATCAGGGAAATCCAAATCAAAACCTCAATGAGATACCACCTCACACCCGTCAGAATGGCTCAAATGAACAAGTCAAGGAACGACAGAGGTTGGCGGGGATGTGGAGAAAGGGGAACCCTCCTACACTGGTGGTGGGAATGCAAGCTGGTGCAACCCCTCTGGAAAAGTGTATGTAGGTTCCTCAAACAGTTAAATTAGAGCTACCATTCGATCCAGCATTTGCACTCCTGGGTATTTACCCCAAAGATACAAATGTAGGGACCCGAAGCGGTACGTGCACCCCATTGTTTATAGCAGCAATATCCACAATAGCCAAACGGTGGAAAGAGCCAAGATGTCCATCGACAGATGAATGGATAAAGAAGAGGTGGTATATATATACACAATGGACTATTACGCAGCCATCAAAAGGAATGAGGTGTTGCCATGGACAACGACGTGGATGGAACTGGAGGGTCCGACGATTAGTGAAATAAGTCAATCAGAGAAAGACATGTATCATATGACCTCACTGATATGAGGGATTCTTAATCTCAGGAACAGAGTGAGGCTTGCTGGAGTGGTCGGGGGGGGGGATGGGGTGGCTGGGTGATAGACTTTGGGGAGGGTATGAGCTACGGTGAGCGCTGTGAATTGTGTAAGACTGTTGAATCACAGATCTGTACTTCTGAAACAAAGAACGCAACATATTTTAAGAATAAAGGAAAACAAGGAGACAGCAGGAGAGGAAGAATGAAGGGGAGTTAGTGAGAGGGGGAGACGGACCAGGAGAGATGATGGATTCTGAAAAAAAATCCGAGGTTTCTAGAGGGGAGGTGGGTCGGTGGATTGGTTTGACTGGTGATGGTTATTAAAGAGGGCACATTCTGCATGGAGCACTGTGTGTTAGGAACAAACAATGAATCATGGGACAGTACACCAAAACAAATGATGTAGTACATGGTGATTAACAAAGCAATAAAAAACAAAGACTGTAATAAGAGATGAAGAAGGACAGTATATCCTACTTAAAGGGTCTATCCAACAAGAAGATCTCACAATTGTAAATATCTATGCCCCGAACATGGGAGCATCCAATTATATAAGGCAATTAAGAAGAAAAGCAAAGAAACACATTGACCACCATACAATCATAGTGGGGGACTTTAACACCCCCCTGACTGAAATGGCCAGATCATCTAAGCAAAAGATCAACAAGGAAATAAAGACTTTAAATGACACACTGGACCAAATGGACTTCACAGACATATTCAGAACGTTCCATCCCAATGCAACGGAATACACATTCTTCTCTAGTGCCCATGGAACATTCTCCAGAATGGATCACATCCTAGGTCACAAATCAGGTCTCAACCGGTACCCAAAGATTGGGATCATTCCCTGCACATTTTCAGACCACAATGTTTTGAAACTAGAACTCAATCACAAGAGGAGAGTCGGAAAGAACTCAAATACATGGAGGCTAAAGAGCATCCTACGAAAGAATGAATGGGTCAACCAGGAAATTAAAGAAGAATTTAAAAAGTTCATGGAAACCAATGAAAATGAAAACTCAACTGTCCAAAATCTTTGGGATACAGCCAAGGCAGTCCTGCGAGGAAAGTATATAGCAATACAAGCCTTTCTCAAGAAACAAGAAAGGTCTCAAATACACACCCAACCCTACACGTAAAGGAGCTGGAGAAAGAACGGCAAATAAAGCCTAAACCGAGCAGGAGAAGAGAAATCATGCAGTTCAGAGCAGAAATCAATGAAATAGAACCCAGAAGAACAGTAGAAGTGATCAACGGAACTAGGAGCTGGTACTTTGAAAGAATTCACAAGATTGATACACCCCTGTCCAGGCTGATCAAAAAGAAAAGAGAAATGACCCAAATCAACAAAATCATGAATGAAAGAGGAGAGATCACAAACAACACCAAAGAAATACAAACAATTATAAGAACGTAATCTGAGCAACCCTAGGGCAGCAAATTCCATAACCTGGAAGAAATGGGTGCATTCCTAGAGATGTGTCAACTAACAAAACTGACCCAGGAAGAAATAGAAAACATGAACAGTCCTATAACCACGAAGGCAATTGAAGTAGTCATCAAAAACCTCCCAAGAAACCAAAGCCCAGGGCCAGATGGTTTCCCAGGGGAATTCTATCAGACATTTAAAGAAGAATTAATACCTATTCTCCTGAAACTGTTCCAAACAATAGAAATGGAAGGAAAACTTCCAAACTCATTTATGAGGCCACCATTACCTTGATTCCAAAACCAGACAAAGATCCCATCAAAAAGGAGAATTAGAGCCCAATATCCTTGATGAACATCGATGCAAAAATTCTCACCAAAATACTAGCCAAGAGGACCCAACAGTACATGAAAAGGAGTATTCACCATGACCAAGTGGGATTTATCCCTGGGCTGCAAGGCTGGTTCAACATCCGCAAATCAGTCAACGTGATCAAATACATTAACAAAAGAAAGAACGAGAATCATATGATCCTCCCAAGAGATGCAGAAAAAGCATTGGACAAAGTACAGCAACCTTTCTGGATCAAAACTCTTCAGAGTATAGGGACAGCGGGTACATACCTCAATATCATAAAAGCCATCTACGAAAACGCTACAGCGAATATCATTCTCAATGGGGAAAAGCTGAGATCTTTTCCCCCAAAGTCAGCAACGCGGCAGGGATAGCCACTCTCACCACTGCTATTCAACATAGTATTAGAAGTCCTAGCCACAGCAATCAGACAACAAAAAGTAATCCAAGGCATCCAAATCGGCAGAGAGGAAGTCAAACTCTCACTCTTGGCAGATGATATGATACTTTATGTGGAAAACCCAAAAGACTCCACCCCAAAACTGCTAGAACTCACACAGCAATTCCGTCAAGTAGCAGGCTATAAAATCAATGCACAGGAATCAGTGGCATTCCTATACAACAACAACAAGACAGAAGAGAGACAAATCAAGGAGTCGATCCCATTCACAACTGCACCCAAAACCAGAAGAGACCTAGCAATATATTGAACCCAAGAGGCAAGGGATCTGTACTCAGAAAACTACAAAATACGAAGGAAAGAAATTGAAGAAGACACAAAGAAACGGAAAAACGTTCCATGCTCATGGATTGGGAGAACCAACATTGTGAAGAGGTCAATGCTACCTAGAGGAATCTACACATGCAATGCAATCCCCATCAAAATACCATCCACTTTTTTCCACGAAATGGAACAAATAATCCTAAAATTTGAATGGAACCTGAAGAGACCCCGAGTAGCCAGAGGAATATTGAGAAAGAAAAGCAAAGCTGGCGGCATCACAATTCTGGACTTCCAGCTCTATGACAAAGCTGTCATCATCAAGACAGTATGGTACTGGCACAAAAACAGACACATGGATCCATGGAACAGAATCGAGAGCCCAGAAATGGACCCTCAACTCTATGGTCAACTTATCTTTGACAGAGCAGGAAGGAATGTCCAATGGCAAAAAGAGAGTCTCTTCAACAACTGGTGTTGGGAGAATTGGACAGCCCCATGCAGAAGAATGACACTGGACCATTTCCTGACACCACACACAGAAGTAGACGCCAAATGGTTGAAAGACCTCAATGTGAGACAGGAGTCCATCAAAATCCTAAAGGAGAACACAGGTAGCAAGCTCTTCGACCTCAGCCGCAGCAACTTCTTCCTAGAAACATCACCAAAGGCACGGGAAGCCAGGGCAAAAATGAACTATTGGGATTTCATCAAGATAAAAAGCTTTGGCACAGCAAAAGAAACAGTCCACAAAACCAAAAGACAACCGACAGAATGGGAGAAATTATTTGCAAATGACATATCCGATAAAGGGCTACTATCCAATATGTATAAAAACTTATCAAACTCAACACCCAAAGAACAAATAATCCAATCAAGAAATAGGCAGAAGACATGAACAGACATTTTTCCAAAGAAGACATCCAAATGGCCCACAGGCACATGAAAAAGTGCTCAACACGGCTCGGCATCAGGGAAATCCAAATCAAAACCTCAATGAGATACCACCTCACACCCGTCAGAATGGCTCAAATGAACAAGTCAAGGAACGACAGAGGTTGGCGGGGATGTGGAGAAAGGGGAACCCTCCTACACTGGTGGTGGGAATGCAAGCTGGTGCAACCCCTCTGGAAAAGTGTATGTAGGTTCCTCAAACAGTTAAATTAGAGCTACCATTCGATCCAGCAATTGCACTCCTGGGTATTTACCCCAAAGATACAAATGTAGGGACCCGAAGCGGTACGTGCACCCCATTGTTTATAGCAGCAATATCCACAATAGCCAAACGGTGGAAAGAGCCAAGATGTCCATCGACAGATGAATGGATAAAGAAGAGGTGGTATATATATACACAATGGACTATTACGCAGCCATCAAAAGGAATGAGGTGTTGCCATGGACAACGACGTGGATGGAACTGGAGGGTCCGACGATTAGTGAAATAAGTCAATCAGAGAAAGACATGTATCATATGACCTCACTGATATGAGGGATTCTTAATCTCAGGAACAGAGTGAGGCTTGCTGGAGTGGTCGGGGGGGGGGATGGGGTGGCTGGGTGATAGACTTTGGGGAGGGTATGAGCTACGGTGAGCGCTGTGAATTGTGTAAGACTGTTGAATCACAGATCTGTACTTCTGAAACAAATAACGCAACATATTTTAAGAATAAAGGAAAACAAGGAGACAGCAGGAGAGGAAGAATGAAGGGGAGTTAGTGAGAGGGGGAGACGGACCAGGAGAGATGATGGATTCTGAAAAAAAATCCGAGGTTTCTAGAGGGGAGGTGGGTCGGTGGATTGGTTTGACTGGTGATGGTTATTAAAGAGGGCACATTCTGCATGGAGCACTGTGTGTTAGGAACAAACAATGAATCATGGGACAGTACACCAAAACAAATGATGTAGTACATGGTGATTAACAAAGCAATAAAAAACAAAGACTGTAATAAGAGATGAAGAAGGACACTATATCCTACTTAAAGGGTCTATCCAACAAGAAGATCTCACAATTGTAAATATCTATGCCCCTAACATGGGAGCATCCAATTATATAAGGCAATTAAGAAGAAAAGCAAAGAAACACATTGACCACCATACAATCATAGTGGGGGACTTTAACACCCCCCTGACTGAAATGGCCAGATCATCTAAGCAAAAGATCAACAAGGAAATAAAGACTTTAAATGACACACTGGACCAAATGGACTTCACAGACATATTCAGAACGTTCCATCCCAATGCAACGGAATACACATTCTTCTCTAGTGCCCATGGAACATTCTCCAGAATGGATCACATCCTAGGTCACAAATCAGGTCTCAACCGGTACCCAAAGATTGGGATCATTCCCTGCACATTTTCAGACCACAATGTTTTGAAACTAGAACTCAATCACAAGAGGAGAGTCGGAAAGAACTCAAATACATGGAGGCTAAAGAGCATCCTACGAAAGAATGAATGGGTCAACCAGGAAATTAAAGAAGAATTTAAAAAGTTCATGGAAACCAATGAAAATGAAAACTCAACTGTCCAAAATCTTTGGGATACAGCCAAGGCAGTCCTGCGAGGAAAGTATATAGCAATACAAGCCTTTCTCAAGAAACAAGAAAGGTCTCAAATACACACCCAACCCTACACCTAAAGGAGCTGGAGAAAGAACGACAAATAAAGCCTAAACCGAGCAGGAGAAGAGAAATCATGCAGTTCAGAGCAGAAATCAATGAAATAGAACCCAGAAGAACAGTAGAAGTGATCAACGGAACTAGGAGCTGGTACTTTGAAAGAATTCACAAGATTGATACACCCCTGTCCAGGCTGATCAAAAAGAAAAGAGAAATGACCCAAATCAACAAAATCATGAATGAAAGAGGAGAGATCACAAACAACACCAAAGAAATACAAACAATTATAAGAACGTAATCTGAGCAACCCTAGGGCAGCAAATTCCATAACCTGGAAGAAATGGGTGCATTCCTAGAGATGTGTCAACTAACAAAACTGACCCAGGAAGAAATAGAAAACATGAACAGTCCTATAACCACGAAGGCAATTGAAGTAGTCATCAAAAACCTCCCAAGAAACCAAAGCCCAGGGCCAGATGGTTTCCCAGGGGAATTCTATCAGACATTTAAAGAAGAATTAATACCTATTCTCCTGAAACTGTTCCAAACAATAGAAATGGAAGGAAAACTTCCAAACTCATTTATGAGGCCACCATTACCTTGATTCCAAAACCAGACAAAGATCCCATCAAAAAGGAGAATTAGAGACCAATATCCTTGATGAACATCGATGCAAAAATTCTCACCAAAATACTAGCCAAGAGGACCCAACAGTACATGAAAAGGAGTATTCACCATGACCAAGTGGGATTTATCCCTGGGCTGCAAGGCTGGTTCAACATCCGCAAATCAGTCAACGTGATCAAATACATTAACAAAAGAAAGAACGAGAATCATATGATCCTCCCAAGAGATGCAGAAAAAGCATTGGACAAAGTACAGCAACCTTTCTGGATCAAAACTCTTCAGAGTATAGGGACAGCGGGTACATACCTCAATATCATAAAAGCCATCTACGAAAACGCTACAGCGAATATCATTCTCAATGGGGAAAAGCTGAGATCTTTTCCCCCAAAGTCAGCAACGCGGCAGGGATAGCCACTCTCACCACTGCTATTCAACATAGTATTAGAAGTCCTAGCCACAGCAATCAGACAACAAAAAGTAATCCAAGGCATCCAAATCGGCAGAGAGGAAGTCAAACTCTCACTCTTGGCAGATGATATGATACTTTATGTGGAAAACCCAAAAGACTCCACCCCAAAACTGCTAGAACTCACACAGCAATTCCGTCAAGTAGCAGGCTATAAAATCAATGCACAGGAATCAGTGGCATTCCTATACACCAACAACAAGACAGAAGAGAGACAAATCAAGGAGTCGATCCCATTCACAACTGCACCCAAAACCAGAAGAGACCTAGCAATATATTCATCCCAAGAGGCAAGGGATCTGTACTCAGAAAACTACAAAATACGCAGGAAAGAAATTGAAGAAGACACAAAGAAACGGAAAAACGTTCCATGCTCATGGATTGGGAGAACCAACATTGTGAAGAGGTCAATGCTACCTAGAGCAATCTACACATGCAATGCAATCCCCATCAAAATACCATCCACTTTTTTCCACGAAATGGAACAAATAATCCTAAAATTTGAATGGAACCTGAAGAGACCCCGAGTAGCCAGAGGAATATTGAGAAAGAAAAGCAAAGCTGGCGGCATCACAATTCTGGACTTCCAGCTCTATGACAAAGCTGTCATCATCAAGACAGTATGGTACTGGCACAAAAACAGACACATGGATCCATGGAACAGAATCGAGAGCCCAGAAATGGACCCTCAACTCTATGGTCAACTTATCTTTGACAGAGCAGGAAGGAATGTCCAATGGCAAAAAGAGAGTCTCTTCAACAACTGGTGTTGGGAGAATTGGACAGCCCCATGCAGAAGAATGACACTGGACCATTTCCTGACACCACACACAGAAGTAGACGCCAAATGGTTGAAAGACCTCAATGTGAGACAGGAGTCCATCAAAATCCTAAAGGAGAACACAGGTAGCAAGCTCTTCGACCTCAGCCGCAGCAACTTCTTCCTAGAAACATCACCAAAGGCACGGGAAGCCAGGGCAAAAATGAACTATTGGGATTTCATCAAGATAAAAAGCTTTGGCACAGCAAAAGAAACAGTCCACAAAACCAAAAGACAACCGACAGAATGGGAGAAATTATTTGCAAATGACATATCAGATAAAGGGCTACTATCCAATATGTATAAAAACTTATCAAACTCAACACCCAAAGAACAAATAATCCAATCAAGAAATAGGCAGAAGACATGAACAGACATTTTTCCAAAGAAGACATCCAAATGGCCCACAGGCACATGAAAAAGTGCTCAACACGGCTCGGCATCAGGGAAATCCAAATCAAAACCTCAATGAGATACCACCTCACACCCGTCAGAATGGCTCAAATGAACAAGTCAGGGAACGACAGAGGTTGGCGGGGATGTGGAGAAAGGGGAACCCTCCTACACTGGTGGTGGGAATGCAAGCTGGTGCAACCCCTCTGGAAAAGTGTATGGAGGTTCCTCAAACAGTTATAATTAGAGCTACCATTCGATCCAGCAATTGCACTCCTGGGTATTTACCCCAAAGATACAAATGTAGGGACCCGAAGCGGTACGTGCACCCCATTGTTTATAGCAGCAATATCCACAATAGCCAAACGGTGGAAAGAGCCAAGATGTCCATCGACAGATGAATGGATAAAGAAGAGGTGGTATATATATACACAATGGACTATTACGCAGCCATCAAAAGGAATGAGGTGTTGCCATGGACAACGACGTGGATGGAACTGGAGGGTCCGACGATTAGTGAAATAAGTCAATCAGAGAAAGACATGTATCATATGACCTCACTGATATGAGGGATTCTTAATCTAAGGAACAGAGTGAGGCTTGCCGGAGTGGTCGGGGGGGGGATGGGGTGGCTGGGTGATAGACTTTGGGGAGGGTATGAGCTACGGTGAGCGCTGTGAATTGTGTAAGACTGTTGAATCACAGATCTGTACTTCTGAAACAAAGAACGCAACATATTTTAAGAATAAAGGAAAACAAGGAGACAGCAGGAGAGGAAGAATGAAGGGGAGTTAGTGAGAGGGGGAGACGGACCAGGAGAGATGATGGATTCTGAAAAAAAATCCGAGGTTTCTAGAGGGGAGGTGGGTCGGTGGATTGGTTTGACTGGTGATGGTTATTAAAGAGGGCACATTCTGCATGGAGCACTGTGTGTTAGGAACAAACAATGAATCATGGGACAGTACACCAAAACAAATGATGTAGTACATGGTGATTAACAAAGCAATAAAAAACAAAGACTGTAATAAGAGATGAAGAAGGACACTATATCCTACTTAAAGGGTCTATCCAACAAGAAGATCTCACAATTGTAAATATCTATGCCCCGAACATGGGAGCATCCAATTATATAAGGCAATTAAGAAGAAAAGCAAAGAAACACATTGACCACCATACAATCATAGTGGGGGACTTTAACACCCCCCTGACTGAAATGGCCAGATCATCTAAGCAAAAGATCAACAAGGAAATAAAGACTTTAAATGACACACTGGACCAAATGGACTTCACAGACATATTCAGAACGTTCCATCCCAATGCAACGGAATACACATTCTTCTCTAGTGCCCATGGAACATTCTCCAGAATGGATCACATCCTAGGTCACAAATCAGGTCTCAACCGGTACCCAAAGATTGGGATCATTCCCTGCACATTTTCAGACCACAATGTTTTGAAACTAGAACTCAATCACAAGAGGAGAGTCGGAAAGAACTCAAATACATGGAGGCTAAAGAGCATCCTACGAAAGAATGAATGGGTCAACCAGGAAATTAAAGAAGAATTTAAAAAGTTCTTGGAAACCAATGAAAATGAAAACTCAACTGTCCAAAATCTTTGGGATACAGCCAAGGCAGTCCTGCGAGGAAAGTATATAGCAATACAAGCCTTTCTCAAGAAACAAGAAAGGTCTCAAATACACACCCAACCCTACACCTAAAGGAGCTGGAGAAAGAACGGCAAATAAAGCCTAAACCCAGCAGGAGAAGAGAAATCATGCAGTTCAGAGCAGAAATCAATGAAATAGAACCCAGAAGAACAGTAGAAGTGATCAACGGAACTAGGAGCTGGTACTTTGAAAGAATTCACAAGATTGATACACCCCTGTCCAGGCTGATCAAAAAGAAAAGAGAAATGACCCAAATCAACAAAATCATGAATGAAAGAGGAGAGATCACAAACAACACCAAAGAAATACAAACAATTATAAGAACGTAATCTGAGCAACCCTAGGGCAGCAAATTCCATAACCTGGAAGAAATGGGTGCATTCCTAGAGCTGTGTC
This sequence comes from Eumetopias jubatus, assembly GCF_037043125.1. Taxonomy (NCBI): domain Eukaryota; kingdom Metazoa; phylum Chordata; class Mammalia; order Carnivora; family Otariidae; genus Eumetopias; species Eumetopias jubatus. Next base: position 4,556,095 of record NW_028274825.1, read on the forward strand.
AACTAACAAAACTGACCCAGGAAGAAATAGAAAACATGAACAGTCCTATAACCACGAAGGCAATTGAAGTAGTCATCAAAAACCTCCCAAGAAACCAAAGCCCAGGGCCAGATGGTTTCCCAGGGGAATTCTATCAGACATTTAAAGAAGAATTAATACCTATTCTCCTGAAACTGTTCCAAACAATAGAAATGGAAGGAAAACTTCCAAACTCATTTATGAGGCCACCATTACCTTGATTCCAAAACCAGACAAAGATCCCATCAAAAAGGAGAATTAGAGACCAATATCCTTGATGAACATCGATGCAAAAATTCTCACCAAAATACTAGCCAAGAGGACCCAACAGTACATGAAAAGGAGTATTCACCATGACCAAGTGGGATTTATCCCTGGGCTGCAAGGCTGGTTCAACATCCGCAAATCAGTCAACGTGATCAAATACATTAACAAAAGAAAGAACGAGAATCATATGATCCTCCCAAGAGATGCAGAAAAAGCATTGGACAAAGTACAGCAACCTTTCTGGATCAAAACTCTTCAGAGTATAGGGACAGCGGGTACATACCTCAATATCATAAAAGCCATCTACGAAAACGCTACAGCGAATATCATTCTCAATGGGGAAAAGCTGAGATCTTTTCCCCCAAAGTCAGCAACGCGGCAGGGATAGCCACTCTCACCACTGCTATTCAACATAGTATTAGAAGTCCTAGCCACAGCAATCAGACAACAAAAAGTAATCCAAGGCATCCAAATCGGCAGAGAGGAAGTCAAACTCTCACTCTTGGCAGATGATATGATACTTTATGTGGAAAACCCAAAAGACTCCACCCCAAAACTGCTAGAACTCACACAGCAATTCCGTCAAGTAGCAGGCTATAAAATCAATGCACAGGAATCAGTGGCATTCCTATACAACAACAACAAGACAGAAGAGAGACAAATCAAGGAGTCGATCCCATTCACAACTGCACCCAAAACCAGAAGAGACCTAGGAATATATTGAACCCAAGAGGCAAGGGATCTGTACTCAGAAAACTACAAAATACGCAGGAAAGAAATTGAAGAAGACACAAAGAAACGGAAAAACGTTCCATGATCATGGATTGGGAGAACCAACACTGTGAAGAGGTCAATGCTACCTAGAGCAATCTACACATGCAATGCAATCCCCATCAAAATACCATCCACTTTTTTCCACGAAATGGAACAAATAATCCTAAAATTTGAATGGAACCTGAAGAGACCCCGAGTAGCCAGAGGAATATTGAGAAAGAAAAGCAAAGCTGGCGGCATCACAATTCTGGACTTCCAGCTCTATGACAAAGCTGTCATCATCAAGACAGTATGGTACTGGCACAAAAACAGACACATGGATCCATGGAACAGAATCGAGAGCCCAGAAATGGACCCTCAACTCTATGGTCAACTTATCTTTGACAGAGCAGGAAGGAATGTCCAATGGCAAAAAGAGAGTCTCTTCAACAACTGGTGTTGGGAGAATTGGACAGCCCCATGCAGAAGAATGACACTGGACCATTTCCTGACACCACACACAGAAGTAGACGCCAAATGTTTGAAAGACCTCAATGTGAGACAGGAGTCCATCAAAATCCTAAAGGAGGACACAGGTAGCAAGCTCTTCGACCTCAGCCGCAGCAACTTCTTCCTAGAAACATCACCAAAGGCACGGGAAGCCAGGGCAAAAATGAACTATTGGGATTTCATCAAGATAAAAAGCTTTGGCACAGCAAAAGAAACAGTCCACAAAACCAAAAGACAACCGACAGAATGGGAGAAATTATTTGCAAATGACATATCAGATAAAGGGCTACTATCCAATATGTATAAAAACTTATCAAACTCAACACCCAAAGAACAAATAATCCAACCAAGAAATAGGCAGAAGACATGAACAGACATTTTTCCAAAGAAGACATCCAAATGGCCCACAGGCACATGAAAAAGTGCTCAACACGGCTCGGCATCAGGGAAATCCAAATCAAAACCTCAATGAGATACCACCTCACACCCGTCAGAATGGCTCAAATGAACAAGTCAGGGAACGACAGAGGTTGGCGGGGATGTGGAGAAAGGGGAACCCTCCTACACTGGTGGTGGGAATGCAAGCTGGTGCAACCCCTCTGGAAAAGTGTATGTAGGTTCCTCAAACAGTTATAATTAGAGCTACCATTCGATCCAGCAATTGCACTCCTGGGTATTTACCCCAAAGATACAAATGTAGGGACCCGAAGCGGTACGTGCACCCCATTGTTTATAGCAGCAATATCCACAATAGCCAAACGGTGGAAAGAGCCAAGATGTCCATCGACAGATGAATGGATAAAGAAGAGGTGGTATATATATACACAATGGACTATTACGCAGCCATCAAAAGGAATGAGGTGTTGCCATGGACAACGACGTGGATGGAACTGGAGGGTCCGACGATTAGTGAAATAAGTCAATCAGAGAAAGACATGTATCATATGACCTCACTGATATGAGGGATTCTTAATCTCAGGAACAGAGTGAGGCTTGCTGGAGTGGTCGGGGGGGGGATGGGGTGGCTGGGTGATAGACTGTGGGGAGGGTATGAGCTACGGTGAGCGCTGTGAATTGTGTAAGACTGTTGAATCACAGATCTGTACTTCTGAAACAAATAACGCAACATATTTTAAGAATAAAGGAAAACAAGGAGACAGCAGGAGAGGAAGAATGAAGGGGAGTTAGTGAGAGGGGGAGACGGACCAGGAGAGATGATGGATTCTGAAAAAAAATCCGAGGTTTCTAGAGGGGAGGTGGGTCGGTGGATTGGTTTGACTGGTGATGGTTATTAAAGAGGGCACATTCTGCATGGAGCACTGTGTGTTAGGAACAAACAATGAATCATGGGACAGTACACCAAAACAAATGATGTAGTACATGGTGATTAACAAAGCAATAAAAAACAAAGACTGTAATAAGAGATGAAGAAGGACACTATACCCTACTTAAAGGGTCTATCCAACAAGAAGATCTCACAATTGTAAATATCTATGCCCCGAACATGGGAGCATCCAATTATATAAGGCAATTAAGAAGAAAAGCATAGAAACACATTGACCACCATACAATCATAGTGGGGGACTTTAACACCCCCCTGACTGAAATGGCCAGATCATCTAAGCAAAAGATCAACAAGGAAATAAAGACTTTAAATGACACACTGGACCAAATGGACTTCACAGACATATTCAGAACGTTCCATCCCAATGCAACGGAATACACTTTCTTCTCTAGTGCCCATGGAACATTCTCCAGAATGGATCACATCCTAGGTCACAAATCAGGTCTCAACCGGTTCCCAAAGATTTGGATCATTCCCTGCACATTTTCAGACCACAATGCTTTGAAACTAGAATTCAATCACAAGAGGAAAGTGGGAAAGAACTCAAATACATGGAGGCTAAAGAGCATCCTACGAAAGAATGAATGGGTCAACCAGGAAATTAAAGAAGAATTTAAAAAGTTCATGGAAACCAATGAAAATGAAAACTCAACTGTCCAAAATCTTTGGGATACAGCCAAGGCAGTCCTGCGAGGAAAGTATATAGCAATACAAGCCTTTCTCAAGAAACAAGAAAGGTCTCAAATACACACCCAACCCTACACCTAAAGGAGCTGGAGAAAGAACGGCAAATAAAGCCTAAACCGAGCAGGAGAAGAGAAATCATGCAGTTCAGAGCAGAAATCAATGAAATAGAACCCAGAAGAACAGTAGAAGTGATCAACGGAACTAGGAGCTGGTACTTTGAAAGAATTCACAAGATTGATACACCCCTGTCCAGGCTGATCAAAAAGAAAAGAGAAATGACCCAAATCAACAAAATCATGAATGAAAGAGGAGAGATCACAAACAACACCAAAGAAATACAAACAATTATAAGAACGTAATCTGAGCAACCCTAGGGCAGCAAATTCCATAACCTGGAAGAAATGGGTGCATTCCTAGAGATGTGTCAACTAACAAAACTGACCCAGGAAGAAATAGAAAACATGAACAGTCCTATAACCACGAAGGCAATTGAAGTAGTCATCAAAAACCTCCCAAGAAACCAAAGCCCAGGGCCAGATGGTTTCCCAGGGGAATTCTATCAGACATTTAAAGAAGAATTAATACCTATTCTCCTGAAACTGTTCCAAACAATAGAAATGGAAGGAAAACTTCCAAACTCATTTATGAGGCCACCATTACCTTGATTCCAAAACCAGACAAAGATCCCATCAAAAAGGAGAATTAGAGACCAATATCCTTGATGAACATCGATGCAAAAATTCTCACCAAAATACTAGCCAAGAGGACCCAACAGTACATGAAAAGGAGTATTCACCATGACCAAGTGGGATTTATCCCTGGGCTGCAAGGCTGGTTCAACATCCGCAAATCAGTCAACGTGATCAAATGCATTAACAAAAGAAAGAACGAGAATCATATGATCCTCCCAAGAGATGCAGAAAAAGCATTGGACAAAGTACAGCAACCTTTCTGGATCAAAACTCTTCAGAGTATAGGGACAGCGGGTACATACCTCAATATCATAAAAGCCATCTACGAAAACGCTACAGCGAATATCATTCTCAATGGGGAAAAGCTGAGATCTTTTCCCCCAAAGTCAGCAACGCGGCAGGGATAGCCACTCTCACCACTGCTATTCAACATAGTATTAGAAGTCCTAGCCACAGCAATCAGACAACAAAAAGTAATCCAAGGCATCCAAATCGGCAGAGAGGAAGTCAAACTCTCACTCTTGGCAGATGATATGATACTTTATGTGGAAAACCCAAAAGACTCCACCCCAAAACTGCTAGAACTCACACAGCAATTCCGTCAAGTAGCAGGCTATAAAATCAATGCACAGGAATCAGTGGCATTCCTATACACCAACAACAAGACAGAAGAGAGACAAATCAAGGAGTCGATCCCATTCACAACTGCACCCAAAACCAGAAGAGACCTAGGAATATATTCATCCCAAGAGGCAAAGGATCTGTACTCAGAAAACTACAAAATACGCAGGAAAGAAATTGAAGAAGACACAAAGAAACGGAAAAACGTTCCATGCTCATGGATTGGGAGAACCAACATTGTGAAGAGGTCAATGCTACCTAGAGCAATCTACACATGCAATGCAATCCCCATCAAAATACCATCCACTTTTTTCCACGAAATGGAACAAATAATCCTAAAATTTGAATGGAACCTGAAGAGACCCCGAGTAGCCAGAGGAATATTGAGAAAGAAAAGCAAAGCTGGCGGCATCACAATTCTGGACTTCCAGCTCTATGACAAAGCTGTCATCATCAAGACAGTATGGTACTGGCACAAAAACAGACACATGGATCCATGGAACAGAATCGAGAGCCCAGAAATGGACCCTCAACTCTATGGTCAACTTATCTTTGACAGAGCAGGAAGGAATGTCCAATGGCAAAAAGAGAGTCTCTTCAACAACTGGTGTTGGGAGAATTGGACAGCCCCATGCAGAAGAATGACACTGGACCATTTCCTGACACCACACACAGAAGTAGACGCCAAATGGTTGAAAGACCTCAATGTGAGACAGGAGTCCATCAAAATCCTAAAGGAGAACACAGGTAGCAAGCTCTTCGACCTCAGCCGCAGCAACTTCTTCCTAGAAACATCACCAAAGGCACGGGAAGCCAGGGCAAAAATGAACTATTGGGATTTCATCAAGATAAAAAGCTTTGGCACAGCAAAAGAAACAGTCCACAAAACCAAAAGACAACCGACAGAATGGGAGAAATTATTTGCAAATGACATATCAGATAAAGGGCTACTATCCAATATGTATAAAAACTTATCAAACTCAACACCCAAAGAACAAATAATCCAATCAAGAAATAGGCAGAAGACATGAACAGACATTTTTCCAAAGAAGACATCCAAATGGCCCACAGGCACATGAAAAAGTGCTCAACACGGCTCGGCATCAGGGAAATCCAAATCAAAACCTCAATGAGATACCACCTCACACCCGTCAGAATGGCTCAAATGAACAAGTCAAGGAACGACAGAGGTTGGCGGGGATGTGGAGAAAGGGGAACCCTCCTACACTGGTGGTGGGAATGCAAGCTGGTGCAACCCCTCTGGAAAAGTGTATGTAGGTTCCTCAAACAGTTAAATTAGAGCTACCATTCGATCCAGCATTTGCACTCCTGGGTATTTACCCCAAAGATACAAATGTAGGGACCCGAAGCGGTACGTGCACCCCATTGTTTATAGCAGCAATATCCACAATAGCCAAACGGTGGAAAGAGCCAAGATGTCCATCGACAGATGAATGGATAAAGAAGAGGTGGTATATATATACACAATGGACTATTACGCAGCCATCAAAAGGAATGAGGTGTTGCCATGGACAACGACGTGGATGGAACTGGAGGGTCCGACGATTAGTGAAATAAGTCAATCAGAGAAAGACATGTATCATATGACCTCACTGATATGAGGGATTCTTAATCTCAGGAACAGAGTGAGGCTTGCTGGAGTGGTCGGGGGGGGGGATGGGGTGGCTGGGTGATAGACTTTGGGGAGGGTATGAGCTACGGTGAGCGCTGTGAATTGTGTAAGACTGTTGAATCACAGATCTGTACTTCTGAAACAAAGAACGCAACATATTTTAAGAATAAAGGAAAACAAGGAGACAGCAGGAGAGGAAGAATGAAGGGGAGTTAGTGAGAGGGGGAGACGGACCAGGAGAGATGATGGATTCTGAAAAAAAATCCGAGGTTTCTAGAGGGGAGGTGGGTCGGTGGATTGGTTTGACTGGTGATGGTTATTAAAGAGGGCACATTCTGCATGGAGCACTGTGTGTTAGGAACAAACAATGAATCATGGGACAGTACACCAAAACAAATGATGTAGTACATGGTGATTAACAAAGCAATAAAAAACAAAGACTGTAATAAGAGATGAAGAAGGACAGTATATCCTACTTAAAGGGTCTATCCAACAAGAAGATCTCACAATTGTAAATATCTATGCCCCGAACATGGGAGCATCCAATTATATAAGGCAATTAAGAAGAAAAGCAAAGAAACACATTGACCACCATACAATCATAGTGGGGGACTTTAACACCCCCCTGACTGAAATGGCCAGATCATCTAAGCAAAAGATCAACAAGGAAATAAAGACTTTAAATGACACACTGGACCAAATGGACTTCACAGACATATTCAGAACGTTCCATCCCAATGCAACGGAATACACATTCTTCTCTAGTGCCCATGGAACATTCTCCAGAATGGATCACATCCTAGGTCACAAATCAGGTCTCAACCGGTACCCAAAGATTGGGATCATTCCCTGCACATTTTCAGACCACAATGTTTTGAAACTAGAACTCAATCACAAGAGGAGAGTCGGAAAGAACTCAAATACATGGAGGCTAAAGAGCATCCTACGAAAGAATGAATGGGTCAACCAGGAAATTAAAGAAGAATTTAAAAAGTTCATGGAAACCAATGAAAATGAAAACTCAACTGTCCAAAATCTTTGGGATACAGCCAAGGCAGTCCTGCGAGGAAAGTATATAGCAATACAAGCCTTTCTCAAGAAACAAGAAAGGTCTCAAATACACACCCAACCCTACACGTAAAGGAGCTGGAGAAAGAACGGCAAATAAAGCCTAAACCGAGCAGGAGAAGAGAAATCATGCAGTTCAGAGCAGAAATCAATGAAATAGAACCCAGAAGAACAGTAGAAGTGATCAACGGAACTAGGAGCTGGTACTTTGAAAGAATTCACAAGATTGATACACCCCTGTCCAGGCTGATCAAAAAGAAAAGAGAAATGACCCAAATCAACAAAATCATGAATGAAAGAGGAGAGATCACAAACAACACCAAAGAAATACAAACAATTATAAGAACGTAATCTGAGCAACCCTAGGGCAGCAAATTCCATAACCTGGAAGAAATGGGTGCATTCCTAGAGATGTGTCAACTAACAAAACTGACCCAGGAAGAAATAGAAAACATGAACAGTCCTATAACCACGAAGGCAATTGAAGTAGTCATCAAAAACCTCCCAAGAAACCAAAGCCCAGGGCCAGATGGTTTCCCAGGGGAATTCTATCAGACATTTAAAGAAGAATTAATACCTATTCTCCTGAAACTGTTCCAAACAATAGAAATGGAAGGAAAACTTCCAAACTCATTTATGAGGCCACCATTACCTTGATTCCAAAACCAGACAAAGATCCCATCAAAAAGGAGAATTAGAGCCCAATATCCTTGATGAACATCGATGCAAAAATTCTCACCAAAATACTAGCCAAGAGGACCCAACAGTACATGAAAAGGAGTATTCACCATGACCAAGTGGGATTTATCCCTGGGCTGCAAGGCTGGTTCAACATCCGCAAATCAGTCAACGTGATCAAATACATTAACAAAAGAAAGAACGAGAATCATATGATCCTCCCAAGAGATGCAGAAAAAGCATTGGACAAAGTACAGCAACCTTTCTGGATCAAAACTCTTCAGAGTATAGGGACAGCGGGTACATACCTCAATATCATAAAAGCCATCTACGAAAACGCTACAGCGAATATCATTCTCAATGGGGAAAAGCTGAGATCTTTTCCCCCAAAGTCAGCAACGCGGCAGGGATAGCCACTCTCACCACTGCTATTCAACATAGTATTAGAAGTCCTAGCCACAGCAATCAGACAACAAAAAGTAATCCAAGGCATCCAAATCGGCAGAGAGGAAGTCAAACTCTCACTCTTGGCAGATGATATGATACTTTATGTGGAAAACCCAAAAGACTCCACCCCAAAACTGCTAGAACTCACACAGCAATTCCGTCAAGTAGCAGGCTATAAAATCAATGCACAGGAATCAGTGGCATTCCTATACAACAACAACAAGACAGAAGAGAGACAAATCAAGGAGTCGATCCCATTCACAACTGCACCCAAAACCAGAAGAGACCTAGCAATATATTGAACCCAAGAGGCAAGGGATCTGTACTCAGAAAACTACAAAATACGAAGGAAAGAAATTGAAGAAGACACAAAGAAACGGAAAAACGTTCCATGCTCATGGATTGGGAGAACCAACATTGTGAAGAGGTCAATGCTACCTAGAGGAATCTACACATGCAATGCAATCCCCATCAAAATACCATCCACTTTTTTCCACGAAATGGAACAAATAATCCTAAAATTTGAATGGAACCTGAAGAGACCCCGAGTAGCCAGAGGAATATTGAGAAAGAAAAGCAAAGCTGGCGGCATCACAATTCTGGACTTCCAGCTCTATGACAAAGCTGTCATCATCAAGACAGTATGGTACTGGCACAAAAACAGACACATGGATCCATGGAACAGAATCGAGAGCCCAGAAATGGACCCTCAACTCTATGGTCAACTTATCTTTGACAGAGCAGGAAGGAATGTCCAATGGCAAAAAGAGAGTCTCTTCAACAACTGGTGTTGGGAGAATTGGACAGCCCCATGCAGAAGAATGACACTGGACCATTTCCTGACACCACACACAGAAGTAGACGCCAAATGGTTGAAAGACCTCAATGTGAGACAGGAGTCCATCAAAATCCTAAAGGAGAACACAGGTAGCAAGCTCTTCGACCTCAGCCGCAGCAACTTCTTCCTAGAAACATCACCAAAGGCACGGGAAGCCAGGGCAAAAATGAACTATTGGGATTTCATCAAGATAAAAAGCTTTGGCACAGCAAAAGAAACAGTCCACAAAACCAAAAGACAACCGACAGAATGGGAGAAATTATTTGCAAATGACATATCCGATAAAGGGCTACTATCCAATATGTATAAAAACTTATCAAACTCAACACCCAAAGAACAAATAATCCAATCAAGAAATAGGCAGAAGACATGAACAGACATTTTTCCAAAGAAGACATCCAAATGGCCCACAGGCACATGAAAAAGTGCTCAACACGGCTCGGCATCAGGGAAATCCAAATCAAAACCTCAATGAGATACCACCTCACACCCGTCAGAATGGCTCAAATGAACAAGTCAAGGAACGACAGAGGTTGGCGGGGATGTGGAGAAAGGGGAACCCTCCTACACTGGTGGTGGGAATGCAAGCTGGTGCAACCCCTCTGGAAAAGTGTATGTAGGTTCCTCAAACAGTTAAATTAGAGCTACCATTCGATCCAGCAATTGCACTCCTGGGTATTTACCCCAAAGATACAAATGTAGGGACCCGAAGCGGTACGTGCACCCCATTGTTTATAGCAGCAATATCCACAATAGCCAAACGGTGGAAAGAGCCAAGATGTCCATCGACAGATGAATGGATAAAGAAGAGGTGGTATATATATACACAATGGACTATTACGCAGCCATCAAAAGGAATGAGGTGTTGCCATGGACAACGACGTGGATGGAACTGGAGGGTCCGACGATTAGTGAAATAAGTCAATCAGAGAAAGACATGTATCATATGACCTCACTGATATGAGGGATTCTTAATCTCAGGAACAGAGTGAGGCTTGCTGGAGTGGTCGGGGGGGGGGATGGGGTGGCTGGGTGATAGACTTTGGGGAGGGTATGAGCTACGGTGAGCGCTGTGAATTGTGTAAGACTGTTGAATCACAGATCTGTACTTCTGAAACAAATAACGCAACATATTTTAAGAATAAAGGAAAACAAGGAGACAGCAGGAGAGGAAGAATGAAGGGGAGTTAGTGAGAGGGGGAGACGGACCAGGAGAGATGATGGATTCTGAAAAAAAATCCGAGGTTTCTAGAGGGGAGGTGGGTCGGTGGATTGGTTTGACTGGTGATGGTTATTAAAGAGGGCACATTCTGCATGGAGCACTGTGTGTTAGGAACAAACAATGAATCATGGGACAGTACACCAAAACAAATGATGTAGTACATGGTGATTAACAAAGCAATAAAAAACAAAGACTGTAATAAGAGATGAAGAAGGACACTATATCCTACTTAAAGGGTCTATCCAACAAGAAGATCTCACAATTGTAAATATCTATGCCCCTAACATGGGAGCATCCAATTATATAAGGCAATTAAGAAGAAAAGCAAAGAAACACATTGACCACCATACAATCATAGTGGGGGACTTTAACACCCCCCTGACTGAAATGGCCAGATCATCTAAGCAAAAGATCAACAAGGAAATAAAGACTTTAAATGACACACTGGACCAAATGGACTTCACAGACATATTCAGAACGTTCCATCCCAATGCAACGGAATACACATTCTTCTCTAGTGCCCATGGAACATTCTCCAGAATGGATCACATCCTAGGTCACAAATCAGGTCTCAACCGGTACCCAAAGATTGGGATCATTCCCTGCACATTTTCAGACCACAATGTTTTGAAACTAGAACTCAATCACAAGAGGAGAGTCGGAAAGAACTCAAATACATGGAGGCTAAAGAGCATCCTACGAAAGAATGAATGGGTCAACCAGGAAATTAAAGAAGAATTTAAAAAGTTCATGGAAACCAATGAAAATGAAAACTCAACTGTCCAAAATCTTTGGGATACAGCCAAGGCAGTCCTGCGAGGAAAGTATATAGCAATACAAGCCTTTCTCAAGAAACAAGAAAGGTCTCAAATACACACCCAACCCTACACCTAAAGGAGCTGGAGAAAGAACGACAAATAAAGCCTAAACCGAGCAGGAGAAGAGAAATCATGCAGTTCAGAGCAGAAATCAATGAAATAGAACCCAGAAGAACAGTAGAAGTGATCAACGGAACTAGGAGCTGGTACTTTGAAAGAATTCACAAGATTGATACACCCCTGTCCAGGCTGATCAAAAAGAAAAGAGAAATGACCCAAATCAACAAAATCATGAATGAAAGAGGAGAGATCACAAACAACACCAAAGAAATACAAACAATTATAAGAACGTAATCTGAGCAACCCTAGGGCAGCAAATTCCATAACCTGGAAGAAATGGGTGCATTCCTAGAGATGTGTCAACTAACAAAACTGACCCAGGAAGAAATAGAAAACATGAACAGTCCTATAACCACGAAGGCAATTGAAGTAGTCATCAAAAACCTCCCAAGAAACCAAAGCCCAGGGCCAGATGGTTTCCCAGGGGAATTCTATCAGACATTTAAAGAAGAATTAATACCTATTCTCCTGAAACTGTTCCAAACAATAGAAATGGAAGGAAAACTTCCAAACTCATTTATGAGGCCACCATTACCTTGATTCCAAAACCAGACAAAGATCCCATCAAAAAGGAGAATTAGAGCCCAATATCCTTGATGAACATCGATGCAAAAATTCTCACCAAAATACTAGCCAAGAGGACCCAACAGTACATGAAAAGGAGTATTCACCATGACCAAGTGGGATTTATCCCTGGGCTGCAAGGCTGGTTCAACATCCGCAAATCAGTCAACGTGATCAAATACATTAACAAAAGAAAGAACGAGAATCATATGATCCTCCCAAGAGATGCAGAAAAAGCATTGGACAAAGTACAGCAACCTTTCTGGATCAAAACTCTTCAGAGTATAGGGACAGCGGGTACATACCTCAATATCATAAAAGCCATCTACGAAAACGCTACAGCGAATATCATTCTCAATGGGGAAAAGCTGAGATCTTTTCCCCCAAAGTCAGCAACGCGGCAGGGATAGCCACTCTCACCACTGCTATTCAACATAGTATTAGAAGTCCTAGCCACAGCAATCAGACAACAAAAAGTAATCCAAGGCATCCAAATCGGCAGAGAGGAAGTCAAACTCTCACTCTTGGCAGATGATATGATACTTTATGTGGAAAACCCAAAAGACTCCACCCCAAAACTGCTAGAACTCACACAGCAATTCCGTCAAGTAGCAGGCTATAAAATCAATGCACAGGAATCAGTGGCATTCCTATACAACAACAACAAGACAGAAGAGAGACAAATCAAGGAGTCGATCCCATTCACAACTGCACCCAAAACCAGAAGAGACCTAGCAATATATTGAACCCAAGAGGCAAGGGATCTGTACTCAGAAAACTACAAAATACGAAGGAAAGAAATTGAAGAAGACACAAAGAAACGGAAAAACGTTCCATGCTCATGGATTGGGAGAACCAACATTGTGAAGAGGTCAATGCTACCTAGAGGAATCTACACATGCAATGCAATCCCCATCAAAATACCATCCACTTTTTTCCACGAAATGGAACAAATAATCCTAAAATTTGAATGGAACCTGAAGAGACCCCGAGTAGCCAGAGGAATATTGAGAAAGAAAAGCAAAGCTGGCGGCATCACAATTCTGGACTTCCAGCTCTATGACAAAGCTGTCATCATCAAGACAGTATGGTACTGGCACAAAAACAGACACATGGATCCATGGAACAGAATCGAGAGCCCAGAAATGGACCCTCAACTCTATGGTCAACTTATCTTTGACAGAGCAGGAAGGAATGTCCAATGGCAAAAAGAGAGTCTCTTCAACAACTGGTGTTGGGAGAATTGGACAGCCCCATGCAGAAGAATGACACTGGACCATTTCCTGACACCACACACAGAAGTAGACGCCAAATGGTTGAAAGACCTCAATGTGAGACAGGAGTCCATCAAAATCCTAAAGGAGAACACAGGTAGCAAGCTCTTCGACCTCAGCCGCAGCAACTTCTTCCTAGAAACATCACCAAAGGCACGGGAAGCCAGGGCAAAAATGAACTATTGGGATTTCATCAAGATAAAAAGCTTTGGCACAGCAAAAGAAACAGTCCACAAAACCAAAAGACAACCGACAGAATGGGAGAAATTATTTGCAAATGACATATCCGATAAAGGGCTACTATCCAATATGTATAAAAACTTATCAAACTCAACACCCAAAGAACAAATAATCCAATCAAGAAATAGGCAGAAGACATGAACAGACATTTTTCCAAAGAAGACATCCAAATGGCCCACAGGCACATGAAAAAGTGCTCAACACGGCTCGGCATCAGGGAAATCCAAATCAAAACCTCAATGAGATACCACCTCACACCCGTCAGAATGGCTCAAATGAACAAGTCAAGGAACGACAGAGGTTGGCGGGGATGTGGAGAAAGGGGAACCCTCCTACACTGGTGGTGGGAATGCAAGCTGGTGCAACCCCTCTGGAAAAGTGTATGTAGGTTCCTCAAACAGTTAAATTAGAGCTACCATTCGATCCAGCAATTGCACTCCTGGGTATTTACCCCAAAGATACAAATGTAGGGACCCGAAGCGGTACGTGCACCCCATTGTTTATAGCAGCAATATCCACAATAGCCAAACGGTGGAAAGAGCCAAGATGTCCATCGACAGATGAATGGATAAAGAAGAGGTGGTATATATATACACAATGGACTATTACGCAGCCATCAAAAGGAATGAGGTGTTGCCATGGACAACGACGTGGATGGAACTGGAGGGTCCGACGATTAGTGAAATAAGTCAATCAGAGAAAGACATGTATCATATGACCTCACTGATATGAGGGATTCTTAATCTCAGGAACAGAGTGAGGCTTGCTGGAGTGGTCGGGGGGGGGGATGGGGTGGCTGGGTGATAGACTTTGGGGAGGGTATGAGCTACGGTGAGCGCTGTGAATTGTGTAAGACTGTTGAATCACAGATCTGTACTTCTGAAACAAAGAACGCAACATATTTTAAGAATAAAGGAAAACAAGGAGACAGCAGGAGAGGAAGAATGAAGGGGAGTTAGTGAGAGGGGGAGACGGACCAGGAGAGATGATGGATTCTGAAAAAAAATCCGAGGTTTCTAGAGGGGAGGTGGGTCGGTGGATTGGTTTGACTGGTGATGGTTATTAAAGAGGGCACATTCTGCATGGAGCACTGTGTGTTAGGAACAAACAATGAATCATGGGACAGTACACCAAAACAAATGATGTAGTACATGGTGATTAACAAAGCAATAAAAAACAAAGACTGTAATAAGAGATGAAGAAGGACACTATATCCTACTTAAAGGGTCTATCCAACAAGAAGATCTCACAATTGTAAATATCTATGCCCCGAACATGGGAGCATCCAATTATATAAGGCAATTAAGAAGAAAAGCAAAGAAACACATTGACCACCATACAATCATAGTGGGGGACTTTAACACCCCCCTGACTGAAATGGCCAGATCATCTAAGCAAAAGATCAACAAGGAAATAAAGACTTTAAATGACACACTGGACCAAATGGACTTCACAGACATATTCAGAACGTTCCATCCCAATGCAACGGAATACACATTCTTCTCTAGTGCCCATGGAACATTCTCCAGAATGGATCACATCCTAGGTCACAAATCAGGTCTCAACCGGTACCCAAAGATTGGGATCATTCCCTGCACATTTTCAGACCACAATGTTTTGAAACTAGAACTCAATCACAAGAGGAGAGTCGGAAAGAACTCAAATACATGGAGGCTAAAGAGCATCCTACGAAAGAATGAATGGGTCAACCAGGAAATTAAAGAAGAATTTAAAAAGTTCATGGAAACCAATGAAAATGAAAACTCAACTGTCCAAAATCTTTGGGATACAGCCAAGGCAGTCCTGCGAGGAAAGTATATAGCAATACAAGCCTTTCTCAAGAAACAAGAAAGGTCTCAAATACACACCCAACCCTACACCTAAAGGAGCTGGAGAAAGAACGGCAAATAAAGCCTAAACCCAGCAGGAGAAGAGAAATCATGCAGTTCAGAGCAGAAATCAATGAAATAGAACCCAGAAGAACAGTAGAAGTGATCAACGGAACTAGGAGCTGGTACTTTGAAAGAATTCACAAGATTGATACACCCCTGTCCAGGCTGATCAAAAAGAAAAGAGAAATGACCCAAATCAACAAAATCATGAATGAAAGAGGAGAGATCACAAACAACACCAAAGAAATACAAACAATTATAAGAACGTAATCTGAGCAACCCTAGGGCAGCAAATTCCATAACCTGGAAGAAATGGGTGCATTCCTAGAGATGTGTCAACTAACAAAACTGACCCAGGAAGAAATAGAAAACATGAACAGTCCTATAACCACGAAGGCAATTGAAGTAGTCATCAAAAACCTTCCAAGAAACCAAAGCCCAGGGCCAGATGGTTTCCCAGGGGAATTCTATCAGACATTTAAAGAAGAATTAATACCTATTCTCCTGAAACTGTTCCAAACAATAGAAATGGAAGGAAAACTTCCAAACTCATTTATGAGGCCACCATTACCTTGATTCCAAAACCAGACAAAGATCCCATCAAAAAGGAGAATTAGAGACCAATATCCTTGATGAACATCGATGCAAAAATTCTCACCAAAACTCTAGCCAAGAGGACCCAACAGTACATGAAAAGGAGTCTTCACCATGACCAAGTGGGATTTATCCCTGGGCTGCAAGGCTGGTTCAACATCCGCAAATCAGTCAACGTGATCAAATACATTAACAAAAGAAAGAACGAGAATCATATGATCCTCCCAAGAGATGCAGAAAAAGCATTGGACAAAGTACAGCAACCTTTCTGGATCAAAACTCTTCAGAGTATAGGGACAGCGGGTACATACCTCAATATCATAAAAGCCATCTACGAAAACGCTACAGCGAATATCATTCTCAATGGGGAAAAGCTGAGATCTTTTCCCCCAAAGTCAGCAACGCGGCAGGGATAGCCACTCTCACCACTGCTATTCAACATAGTATTAGAAGTCCTAGCCACAGCAATCAGACAACAAAAAGTAATCCAAGGCATCCAAATCGGCAGAGAGGAAGTCAAACTCTCACTCTTGGCAGGTGATATGATACTTTATGTGGAAAACCCAAAAGACTCCACCCCAAAACTGCTAGAACACACACAGCAATTCCGTCAAGTAGCAGGCTATAAAATCAATGCACAGGAATCAGTGGCATTCCTATACACCAACAACAAGACAGAAGAGAGACAAATCAAGGAGTCGATCCCATTCACAACTGCACCCAAAACCAGAAGAGACCTAGGAATATATTCATCCCAAGAGGCAAAGGATCTGTACTCAGAAAACTACAAAATACGCAGGAAAGAAATTGAAGAAGACACAAAGAAACGGAAAAACGTTCCATGCTCATGGATTGGGAGAACCAACATTGTGAAGAGGTCAAAGCTACCTAGAGCAATCTACACATGCAATGCAATCCCCATCAAAATACCATCCACTTTTTTCCACGAAATGGAACAAATAATCCTAAAATTTGAATGGAACCTGAAGAGACCCCGAGTAGCCAGAGGAATATTGAGAAAGAAAAGCAAAGCTGGCGGCATCACAATTCTGGACTTCCAGCTCTATGACAAAGCTGTCATCATCAAGACAGTATGGTACTGGCACAAAAACAGACACATGGATCCATGGAACAGAATCGAGAGCCCAGAAATGGACCCTCAACTCTATGGTCAACTTATCTTTGACAGAGCAGGAAGGAATGTCCAATGGCAAAAAGAGAGTCTCTTCAACAACTGGTGTTGGGAGAATTGGACAGCCCCATGCAGAAGAATGACACTGGACCATTTCCTGACACCACACACAGAAGTAGACGCCAAATGGTTGAAAGACCTCAATGTGAGACAGGAGTCCATCAAAATCCTAAAGGAGGACACAGGTAGCAAGCTCTTCGACCTCAGCCGCAGCAACTTCTTCCTAGAAACATCACCAAAGGCACGGGAAGCCAGGGCAAAAATGAACTATTGGGATTTCATCAAGATAAAAAGCTTTGGCACAGCAAAAGAAACAGTCCACAAAACCAAAAGACAACCGACAGAATGGGAGAAATTATTTGCAAATGACATATCAGATAAAGGGCTACTATCCAATATGTATAAAAACTTATCAAACTCAACACGCAAAGAACAAATAATCCAATCAAGAAATAGGCAGAAGACATGAACAGACATTTTTCCAAAGAAGACATCCAAATGGCCCACAGGCACATGAAAAAGTGCTCAACACGGCTCGGCATCAGGGAAATCCAAATCAAAACCTCAATGAGATACCACCTCACACCCGTCAGAATGGCTCAAATGAACAACTCAGGGAACGACAGAGGTTGGCGGGGATGTGGAGAAAGGGGAACCCTCCTACACTGGTGGTGGGAATGCAAGCTGGTGCAACCCCTCTGGAAAGTGTATGGAGGTTCCTCAAACAGTTATAATTAGAGCTACCATTCGATCCAGCAATTGCACTCCTGGGTATTTACCCCAAAGATACAAATGTAGGGACCCGAAGCGGTACGTGCACCCCATTGTTTATAGCAGCAATATCCACAATAGCCAAACGGTGGAAAGAGCCAAGATGTCCATCGACAGATGAATGGATAAAGAAGAGGTGGTATATATATACACAATGGACTATTACGCAGCCATCAAAAGGAATGAGGTGTTGCCATGGACAACGACGTGGATGGAACTGGAGGGTCCGACGATTAGTGAAATAAGTCAATCAGAGAAAGACATGTATCATATGACCTCACTGATATGAGGGATTCTTAATCTCAGGAACAGAGTGAGGCTTGCTGGAGTGGTCGGGGGGGGGATGGGGTGGCTGGGTGATAGACTTTGGGGAGGGTATGAGCTACGGTGAGCGCTGTGAATTGTGTAAGACTGTTGAATCACAGATCTGTACTTCTGAAACAAATAACGCAACATATTTTAAGAATAAAGGAAAACAAGGAGACAGCAGGAGAGGAAGAATGAAGGGGAGTTAGTGAGAGGGGGAGACGGACCAGGAGAGATGATGGATTCTGAAAAAAAATCCGAGGTTTCTAGAGGGGAGGTGGGTCGGTGGATTGGTTTGACTGGTGATGGTTATTAAAGAGGGCACATTCTGCATGGAGCACTGTGTGTTAGGAACAAACAATGAATCATGGGACAGTACACCAAAACAAATGATGTAGTACATGGTGATTAACAAAGCAATAAAAAACAAAGACTGTAATAAGAGATGAAGAAGGACACTATATCCTCCTTAAAGGGTCTATCCAACAAGAAGATCTCACAATTGTAAATATCTATGCCCCGAACATGGGAGCATCCAATTATATAAGGCAATTAAGAAGAAAAGCAAAGAAACACATTGACCACCATACAATCATAGTGGGGGACTTTAACACCCCCCTGACTGAAATGGCCAGATCATCTAAGCAAAAGATCAACAAGGAAATAAAGACTTTAAATGACACCCTGGACCAAATGGACTTCACAGACATATTCAGAACGTTCCATCCCAATGCAACGGAATACACTTTCTTCTCTAGTGCCCATGGAACATTCTCCAGAATGGATCACATCCTAGGTCACAAATCAGGTCTCAACCGGTACCCAAAGATTGGGATCATTCCCTGCACATTTTCAGACCACAATGTTTTGAAACTAGAACTCAATCACAAGAGGAGAGTCGGAAAGAACTCAAATACATGGAGGCTAAAGAGCATCCTACGAAAGAATGAATGGGTCAACCAGGAAATTAAAGAAGAATTTAAAAAGTTCTTGGAAACCAATGAAAATGAAAACTCAACTGTCCAAAATCTTTGGGATACAGCCAAGGCAGTCCTGCGAGGAAAGTATATAGCAATACAAGCCTTTCTCAAGAAACAAGAAAGGTCTCAAATACACACCCAACCCTACACCTAAAGGAGCTGGAGAAAGAACGGCAAATAAAGCCTAAACCCAGCAGGAGAAGAGAAATCATGCAGTTCAGAGCAGAAATCAATGAAATAGAACCCAGAAGAACAGTAGAAGTGATCAACGGAACTAGGAGCTGGTACTTTGAAAGAATTCACAAGATTGATACACCCCTGTCCAGGCTGATCAAAAAGAAAAGAGAAATGACCCAAATCAACAAAATCATGAATGAAAGAGGAGAGATCACAAACAACACCAAAGAAATACAAACAATTATAAGAACGTAATCTGAGCAACCCTAGGGCAGCAAATTCCATAACCTGGAAGAAATGGGTGCATTCCTAGAGATGTGTCAACTAACAAAACTGACCCAGGAAGAAATAGAAAACATGAACAGTCCTATAACCACGAAGGCAATTGAAGTAGTCATCAAAAACCTCCCAAGAAACCAAAGCCCAGGGCCAGATGGTTTCCCAGGGGAATTCTATCAGACATTTAAAGAAGAATTAATACCTATTCTCCTGAAACTGTTCCAAACAATAGAAATGGAAGGAAAACTTCCAAACTCATTTATGAGGCCACCATTACCTTGATTCCAAAACCAGACAAAGATCCCATCAAAAAGGAGAATTAGAGACCAATATCCTTGATGAACATCGATGCAAAAATTCTCACCAAAATACTAGCCAAGAGGACCCAACAGTACATGAAAAGGAGTATTCACCATGACCAAGTGGGATTTATCCCTGGGCTGCAAGGCTGGTTCAACATCCGCAAATCAGTCAACGTGATCAAATACATTAACAAAAGAAAGAACGAGAATCATATGATCCTCCCAAGAGATGCAGAAAAAGCATTGGACAAAGTACAGCAACCTTTCTGGATCAAAACTCTTCAGAGTATAGGGACAGCGGGTACATACCTCAATATCATAAAAGCCATCTACGAAAACGCTACAGCGAATATCATTCTCAATGGGGAAAAGCTGAGATCTTTTCCCCCAAAGTCAGCAACGCGGCAGGGATAGCCACTCTCACCACTGCTATTCAACATAGTATTAGAAGTCCTAGCCACAGCAATCAGACAACAAAAAGTAATCCAAGGCATCCAAATCGGCAGAGAGGAAGTCAAACTCTCACTCTTGGCAGATGATATGATACTTTATGTGGAAAACCCAAAAGACTCCACCCCAAAACTGCTAGAACTCACACAGCAATTCCGTCAAGTAGCAGGCTATAAAATCAATGCACAGGAATCAGTGGCATTCCTATACACCAACAACAAGACAGAAGAGAGACAAATCAAGGAGTCGATCCCATTCACAACTGCACCCAAAACCAGAAGAGACCTAGCAATATATTCATCCCAAGAGGCAAGGGATCTGTACTCAGAAAACTACAAAATACGCAGGAAAGAAATTGAAGAAGACACAAAGAAACGGAAAAACGTTCCATGCTCATGGATTGGGAGAACCAACATTGTGAAGAGGTCAATGCTACCTAGAGCAATCTACACATGCAATGCAATCCCCATCAAAATACCATCCACTTTTTTCCACGAAATGGAACAAATAATCCTAAAATTTGAATGGAACCTGAAGAGACCCCGAGTAGCCAGAGGAATATTGAGAAAGAAAAGCAAAGCTGGCGGCATCACAATTCTGGACTTCCAGCTCTATGACAAAGCTGTCATCATCAAGACAGTATGGTACTGGCACAAAAACAGACACATGGATCCATGGAACAGAATCGAGAGCCCAGAAATGGACCCTCAACTCTATGGTCAACTTATCTTTGACAGAGCAGGAAGGAATGTCCAATGGCAAAAAGAGAGTCTCTTCAACAACTGGTGTTGGGAGAATTGGACAGCCCCATGCAGAAGAATGACACTGGACCATTTCCTGACACCACACACAGAAGTAGACGCCAAATGGTTGAAAGACCTCAATGTGAGACAGGAGTCCATCAAAATCCTAAAGGAGAACACAGGTAGCAAGCTCTTCGACCTCAGCCGCAGCAACTTCTTCCTAGAAACATCACCAAAGGCACGGGAAGCCAGGGCAAAAATGAACTATTGGGATTTCATCAAGATAAAAAGCTTTGGCACAGCAAAAGAAACAGTCCACAAAACCAAAAGACAACCGACAGAATGGGAGAAATTATTTGCAAATGACATATCAGATAAAGGGCTACTATCCAATATGTATAAAAACTTATCAAACTCAACACCCAAAGAACAAATAATCCAATCAAGAAATAGGCAGAAGACATGAACAGACATTTTTCCAAAGAAGACATCCAAATGGCCCACAGGCACATGAAAAAGTGCTCAACACGGCTCGGCATCAGGGAAATCCAAATCCAAACCTCAATGAGATACCACCTCACACCCGTCAGAATGGCTCAAATGAACAAGTCAGGGAACGACAGAGGTTGGCGGGGATGTGGAGAAAGGGGAACCCTCCTACACTGGTGGTGGGAATGCAAGCTGGTGCAACCCCTCTGGAAAAGTGTATGGAGTTTCCTCAAACAGTTATAATTAGAGCTACCATTCGATCCAGCAATTGCACTCCTGGGTATTTACCCCAAAGATACAAATGTAGGGACCCGAAGCGGTACGTGCACCCCATTGTTTATAGCAGCAATATCCACAATAGCCAAACGGTGGAAAGAGCCAAGATGTCCATCGACAGATGAATGGATAAAGAAGAGGTGGTATATATATACACAATGGACTATTACGCAGCCATCAAAAGGAATGAGGTGTTGCCATGGACAACGACGTGGATGGAACTGGAGGGTCCGACGATTAGTGAAATAAGTCAATCAGAGAAAGACATGTATCATATGACCTCACTGATATGAGGGATTCTTAATCTCAGGAACAGAGTGAGGCTTGCTGGAGTGGTCGGGGGGGGGGATGGGGTGGCTGGGTGATAGACTTTGGGGAGGGTATGAGCTACGGTGAGCGCTGTGAATTGTGTAAGACTGTTGAATCACAGATCTGTACTTCTGAAACAAAGAACGCAACATATTTTAAGAATAAAGGAAAACAAGGAGACAGCAGGAGAGGAAGAATGAAGGGGAGTTAGTGAGAGGGGGAGACGGACCAGGAGAGATGATGGATTCTGAAAAAAAATCCGAGGTTTCTAGAGGGGAGGTGGGTCGGTGGATTGGTTTGACTGGTGATGGTTATTAAAGAGGGCACATTCTGCATGGAGCACTGTGTGTTAGGAACAAACAATGAATCATGGGACAGTACACCAAAACAAATGATGTAGTACATGGTGATTAACAAAGCAATAAAAAACAAAGACTGTAATAAGAGATGAAGAAGGACACTATATCCTACTTAAAGGGTCTATCCAACAAGAAGATCTCACAATTGTAAATATCTATGCCCCGAACATGGGAGCATCCAATTATATAAGGCAATTAAGAAGAAAAGCAAAGAAACACATTGACCACCATACAATCATAGTGGGGGACTTTAACACCCCCCTGACTGAAATGGCCAGATCATCTAAGCAAAAGATCAACAAGGAAATAAAGACTTTAAATGACACACTGGACCAAATGGACTTCACAGACATATTCAGAACGTTCCATCCCAATGCAACGGAATACACATTCTTCTCTAGTGCCCATGGAACATTCTCCAGAATGGATCACATCCTAGGTCACAAATCAGGTCTCAACCGGTACCCAAAGATTGGGATCATTCCCTGCACATTTTCAGACCACAATGTTTTGAAACTAGAACTCAATCACAAGAGGAGAGTCGGAAAGAACTCAAATACATGGAGGCTAAAGAGCATCCTACGAAAGAATGAATGGGTCAACCAGGAAATTAAAGAAGAATTTAAAAAGTTCATGGAAACCAATGAAAATGAAAACTCAACTGTCCAAAATCTTTGGGATACAGCCAAGGCAGTCCTGCGAGGAAAGTATATAGCAATACAAGCCTTTCTCAAGAAACAAGAAAGGTCTCAAATACACACCCAACCCTACACCTAAAGGAGCTGGAGAAAGAACGGCAAATAAAGCCTAAACCCAGCAGGAGAAGAGAAATCATGCAGTTCAGAGCAGAAATCAATGAAATAGAACCCAGAAGAACAGTAGAAGTGATCAACGGAACTAGGAGCTGGTACTTTGAAAGAATTCACAAGATTGATACACCCCTGTCCAGGCTGATCAAAAAGAAAAGAGAAATGACCCAAATCAACAACATCATGAATGAAAGAGGAGAGATCACAAACAACACCAAAGAAATACAAACAATTATAAGAACGTAATCTGAGCAACCCTAGGGCAGCAAATTCCATAACCTGGAAGAAATGGGTGCATTCCTAGAGATGTGTCAACTAACAAAACTGACCCAGGAAGAAATAGAAAACATGAACAGTCCTATAACCACGAAGGCAATTGAAGTAGTCATCAAAAACCTCCCAAGAAACCAAAGCCCAGGG